>NW_026264962.1:33806-61419 GCF_000817695.3 Arachis duranensis | reverse complement strand
TTAGGATTTTTTGGGTTTTTTAGGGTTTTCAAGGGTTTTTAGGGTTTTCTAGTGTTTTTAGGGTTTTTAGGTTTTTCTAGGATTTTTTAGGATTTTCTAGGGTTTTCTAGGGTTTTGTAGGGTTTTCTTGGATTTTAGGATTTTCTATGGTTTTCTAAGATTTTTATGGTTTTCTAGGGTTTTTAGGTTTTTAGGGTTTTCTTGAATTTTTTAGGGTTTTTAGGGTTTTCTAGGGTTTTTAGGGTTTTGTTGGGTTTTTAGGGTATTCTTGGACTTTCTAGGGTTTTCTTGGGTTTTTAGGGTTTTCTAGGGTTTTTAGGATTTTCTAGGGTTTTTTAGGGTTTTAGGGTTTTTTAGGGTTTTCGAGGGCGTTTTCGAGGGTTTTTTAGGATTTTTTAGGGTTTTCGAGGGTTTCTAGGGTTTTTAGGGTTTTCTAGGGTTTTAGGATTTTCTAGGGTTTTTTACAGTTTTCTAGTGTTTTTAGGGTTTTTAGGTTTTTCTAGGGTTTTTTAGGGTTTTCTAGAGTTTTCTAAGGTTTTCCTAGGTTTTCTAGGGTTTTTAGGGTTTCTAGTTTTTTTTTGTATTTTTAGGGTTTTTAGGGTATTTTAGGGTTTTCTTGTGTTATCTAGGGTTATCTAGGGTTTTCTAGGATTCTTTAGGATTTTCTAGGGTTTTCTAAGGTTTTTAGGGTTTTCTAGGGTTTTAGGATTTTCTAGGGTTTTTTACAGTTTTCTAGTGTTTTTAGGGTTTTTAGGTTTTTCTAGGGTTTTTTAGGGTTTTCTAGAGTTTTCTAAGGTTTTCCTGGGTTTTCTAGGGTTTTAAGGGTTTCTAGTTTTTTTGTATTTTTTGGGTTTTCTAGGGTTTTTAGGGTATTTTAGGGTTTTCTTGTGTTATCTAGGGTTATCTAGGGTTTTCTAGGATTTTCTAGGGTTTTTAGCATTTTCTAGGGTTTATTAGGGTTTTTTAGGATTTGAAGCGTTTTTAGTGTTTTCTAGGATTTTTTAGGGTTTTTAGGGTTTTCTAGGGTTTTTAGAATTTTCTAGGGTTTTTAGGGTATTTTAGGGTTTTTAGGATTTTTTGAGTTTTCTAGGATTTACTAGGGTTTTTTTGAGATTTCTAGGGTTTTCTAGGGTTTTTAGGGTTTTAAGGGTTTTTAGGGGTTTCTAGAGTTTTCTAGGGTTTTTAGGGTTTTCTAGGATTTTTTAGGGTTTTTAGGGTTTTCTAGGGTATTCTAGGGGTTTCTAGGTTTTTTAGGGTATTCTAGGATTTTCTAGGGTTTTCTAGGGTTTTCTAGGGGTTTCTAGGGTTTTTAGGGTTTTCTAGGGTTTTTAGGGTTTTTAGGGTTTGGATTTTCTATGGTTTTCTAGCGTTTTTAGGGATTTTTAGGGTTTTCTAGGGTTTTTAGGTTTTTTTGTTTTCTAGGGTTTTTAGGGTTTTATATGGTTTTGTGGGTTTTCTAGGATTTTCTAGGGTTTTTAGCGTTTTCTAGGGTTTATTAGGATTTTCTAAGGTTTTTGCGATTTTCTAGGATTTTTAGGGTTTTTTAGGATTTTCAAGTGTTTTTAGTGTTTTCTAGGATTTTTTTAGGGTTTTTAGGGTTTTCTAGGGTTTTTAAAGTTTTCTTGGGTTTTTTAGTATTTTCTAGGGTTTTCTAGGGTTTTCTAGGGGTTTCTAGGGTTTTTAGGGTTTTCTAGGGTTTTTAGGGTTTTTAGGGTTTTCTAGGATTTTTAGGGTATTCTAGGATTTTCTAGGGATTTCTAGGGTTTTCTAGGGTGTTTAGGGTTTTCTAGGATTTTTTAGGGTTTTCTAGGGTTTTTAGGGTTTTCTAGGGGTTTCTAGAATTTTTTAGGGTTTTTTAGGCTTTTCTAGGATTTTCTAGGATTTTTAGGGTATTTTAGGGTTATCTAGGGTTTTCTAGGGTTTTTTAGGGTTATCTAGGGTTTTTAGGATTTTTTCGGTTTCTTAGGGTTTTCTAGTGTTTTTAGGATTTTTAGGTTTTTCTAGGGTTTTTTAGGATTTTCTAGGGTTTTCTAGGGTTTTAGGATTTTCTATGGTTTTCTAAGATTTTTATGGTTTTCTAGGGTTTTTAGGTTTTTAGGGTTTTCTTGGATTTTTTAGGATTTTCTAGGGTTTTCTACGATTTCCTAGGGGTTTCTAGGGTTTTCTAGGGTTTTTAGGGTTTTTAGGATTTTGTAGGGTTTTTAAGGTATTCTAGGATTTTCTAGGGTTTTCTTGGGTTTTTAGGGTTTTCTAGGGTTTTTAGGGTTTTCTAGGGTTTTCTAGGGTTTTAGGGTTTTTAGGGTTTGTCTGGTTTTCGAGGGTTTCTAGGGTTTTTAGGGTTTTCTAGGGTTTTAGGATTTTCTAGGGTTTTTTACAGTTTTCTAGTGTTTTTAGGGTTTTTAGGTTTTTTTAGGGTTTTTTAGGGTTTTCTAGAGTTTTCTAAGGTTTTCCTGGGTTTTCTAGGGTTTTTAGGGTTTCTAGTTTTTTTTTGTATTTTTAGGGTTTTCTAGGGTTTTTAGGGTATTTTAGGGTTTTCTTGTGTTATCTAGGGTTATCTAGGGTTTTGTAGGATTTTTTAGGATTTTCTAGGGTTTTCTAAGGTTTTTAGGGTTTTCTAGGGTTTTAGGATTTTCTATGGTTTTCTAAGGTTTTTAGGGATTTTTAGGGTTTTCTAGGGTTTTTAGGGATTTTTAGGTTTTTCTAGCGTTTTTAGGTTTTTTTTGTTTTCTAGGGTTTTTAGGGTTTTATATGGTTTTGTGGGTTTTCTAGGATTTTCTAGGGTTTTTTAGCGTTTTCTAGGATTTATTAAGGTTTTCTAAGGTTTTTACGGTTTTCTAGGATTTATAGGGTTTTTTCAGAATTTCAAGTGTTTTTAGTGTTTTTTACGATTTTTTTAGGGTTTTTAGGGTTTTCTAGGGTTTTTAGAGTTTTCTAGGGTTTTTAGGGTATTTTAGGGTTTTTAGGATTTTTTTGAGTTTTCTAGGATTTTCTAGGGTTTTTTAGGGAATTCTAGGGTTTTCTAGGGTTTTTAGGGTTTTTAGGGGTTTCAAGAGTTTTCTAGGGTTTTTAGGATTTTCTAGGATTTTTTAGGGTTTTTAGGGTTTTCTAGGGTTTTTAGGGTTTTCTTGGATTTTTTAGGATTTTCTAGGGTTTTCTTGGGTTTTTATAGTTTTTTAGGGTTTTCTAGAGTTTTCTAAGATTTTCTTGGGTTTTCTAGGGTTTTTAGGATTTCTAGTTTTTTTTTTGTATTTTTAGGGTTTTCTAGGGTTTTTAGGATATTTTAGGGTTTTCTTGTGTTGTCTAGGGTTATCTAGGGTTTTCTAGGATTTTTTAGGATTTTCTAGGGTTTTCTAAGGTTTTTAGGGTTTTCTAGGGTATTAGGATTTTCTATGGTTTTCTAGGGCTTTTAGGGATTTTTATGGTTTTCTAGGGTTTTTAGGTTTTTTTTGTTTTCTAGGGTTTTAGGGTTTTATATGGTTTTATGGGTTTTCTAGGATTTTCTAGGGTTTTTTAGCGTTTTCTAGGGTTTATTAGGGTTTTCTAAGGTTTTTACGGTTTTCTAGGATTTTTAGGGTTTTTTAGAAATTTCAAGTATTTTTAGTGTTTTTTAGGGTTTTTAGGGTTTTCTAGGGTTTTTAGGGTTTTTAGGGTTTTTAGAGTTTTCTTGAGTTTTTTAGGATTTTCTAGGGTTTTCTAGGGTTTTCTAGGATTTTCTTGAGTTTTTTAGGGTTTTCTAGAGTTTTTAGGGTTTTCTAAGATTTTTTAGGGTTTTCTAGGGTTTTTAGGGTTTTCTAGGGGTTTCTAGAATTTTTAGGGTTTTTTAGGCTTTTCTAGGGTTTTTAGGGTTTTTAGGGTTTTCTAGGATTTTTAGGGTATTTTAGGGTTATCTAGGGTTTTCTAGGGTTTTTTAGGATTTTCTAAGGTTTTTAGGATTTTTTGGGTTTTTTTAGGGTTTTCAAGGGTTTTTAGGGTTTTCTAGTGTTTTTAGGGTTTTTAGATTTTTCTAGGGTTTTTAGGATTTTCTAGGGTTTTCTAGGGTTTTGTAGGGTTTTCTAGGGTTTTAGGATTTTCTATGGTTTTCTATGATTTTTATGGTTTTCTAGGGTTTTTAGGTTTTTAAGGTTTTCTAGGATCTTTTAGGGTTTTTAGGGTTTTCTAGGGTTTTTAGGGTTTTCTTGGATTTTTTAGGATTTTCTAGGGTTTTCTACGATTTTCTAGGGATTTCTAGGGTTTTTAGGGTTTTCTAGGGTTTTTAGGGTTTTGTAGGATTTTTAGGGTATTATAGGATTTTCTAGGGTTTTCTTGGGTTTTTAGGGTTTTCTAGGATTTTTTCGGGTTTTAGGGTTTTTTAGGGTTTTCAAGGGTTTTTAGGGTTTTTTAGGGTTTTCGAGGGTTTCTAGGGTTTTTAGGGTTTTCTTGGGTTTTAGGATTTTCTAGGGTTTTTTAGGGTTTCTTAAAAAACCCTAGATAACCCTAGATAACCCTAAAATACCCTAAAAATCCTAGAAAGCCCTAAAAACCCTAAAAACCCTAGAAAAGCCTAAAAACCCTAAAAAACCCTAGAAACCCCTAGAAAACCCTAGAAAATCCTAGAAAATCCTAGAAAACCCTAAAAACCCTAGAAAACCCTAAAAACCCAAGAGAACCCTAGAAATTCCTAGAATACCCTAAAACCCCTACAAAACCCTAAAAACCCTAAAAACCCTAGAAAACCCTAAAAACCCTAGAAACCCCTAGAAAATCGTAGAAAACCCTAGAAAATCCTAAAAAATCCAAGAAAAGCCTAAAAACCCTAGAAAACCCTAAAAACCCTAAAAAATCCTAGAAAACCCTAAAAACCCTAGAAAACTCTAGAAACCCCTAAAAACCCTAAAAACTCTAAAAACCCTAGAAAACCCTAGAAATCCCTAAAAAACCCTAGAAAATCCTAGAAAACTCAAAAAATCCTAAAAACCCTAAAATACCCTAAAAACCCTAGAAAACTCTAAAAACCCTAGAAAACCCTAAAAACCCTAAAAAATCCTAGAAAACACTAAAAACACTTGAAAATCCTAAAAAACCCTAAAAATCCTAGAAAACACAAAACCATATAAAACCCTAAAAACCCTAGAAAACAAAAAAACCTAAAAACCCTAGAAAACCCTAAAAATCCCTAAAAACCCTAGAAAACCATAGAAAATCCTAAAACCGTAGAAAACCCTAAAAACCTTAGAAAACCCTAGAAAATCCTAAAAAATCCTAGAAAACCCTAGATAACCCTAGATAACACAAGAAAACCCTAAAATACCCTAAAAATCCTAGAAAACCCTAAAAATACAAAAAAAACTAGAAACCCTAAAAACCCTAGAAAATCCAGGAAAACCTTAGAAAACTCTAGAAAACCCTAAATAACCCTAGAAAAACCTAAAAACCCTAAAAACCCTAGAAAACCCTAAAAAACCCTAGAAAACCCTAAAAACCCTAGAAAATCCTAAAAAATCCTAGAAAACCCTAGAAACCCTAAAAACCCTAAAAACCCTAGAAAATCCTAAAAAACCCTAGGAAACCCTAGATAATCCTAGATAACCCTAAAATACCCTAAAAATCCTAGAAAAAACCTAGAAAACCCTAAAAAATCCTAGAAAATCCTAAAAACCCTAGAAAAGCCTAGAAAACCCTAGAAAATCCTAAAAACCCAAAAAAATCATATAAAACCCTAAAAAATCCTAGAAAACAAAAAAAAACCTAGAAAATCCTAGAAAACCCTAGAAAATCCTAAAAACCCTAAAAACACTAGAAAACCCTAAAAACCCTTGAAAACCCTAAAAAATCCTAAAAACCCTAGAACACCCTAGAAAACCTTAAAAATCCAAGAAATCTCTAAAAACCCTAGAAAACCATAGGAAATCCTAAAACCCTAGAAAACCCTAAAAACCTTAGAAAACAGTAGAGAATCCTAAAAAACCCTAGAAAACCCTAAAATACCCTAGAAATCCCTAGAAAACTCTAAAAACCGTAAAAACCCTAGAAAAACCTAAGAAACCCTAAAAAACCCTAGAAAATCCTAGAAAACCCTAGAAACTCTTGAAAACCCTAAAAAACCCTAGAAAACCCTAAAAAATCCTAGAAAACCCTAGAATACCCTAAAAACCCTAGAAAACCCTAGAATACCCTAAAAACCCTAGAAAACCCTAGAAAATCTTGGAATACCCTAAAAACCCTAAAAAACCCTAAAAATCCTTAAAAACCCTAGAAAACCCTACAAACCCTAGAAACCCCTAGAAAACCCTAGAAAACCCTAGAAAATCCTAAAAAACCCAAGGAAACCCTAAAAACCCTCTTGAAAACCCTAAAAACCCTTGAAATCCCTAAAAAACCCTAGAAATCCTAGAAAACCGTAAAAACCTTAGAAAACCCTAATAAATCCTAGAAAACGCTAGAAAACTCAAAAAAACCCTAGAAAACCATAAAAATCTTAGAAAACCATAGAAAATCCTAAAACCCTAGAAAACCCTAGAAAACCCTAGAAAATTCTAAAAAACCCTAGAAAAACCTAAAAACTCTAAAAACACTAGAAAACCCTAAAAACCCTTGAAAACCCTAAAAAACCCAAAAAATCCTAAAAACCCTAGAACACCCTAGAAAATCCTAAAAATCCAAGAAATCCCTAAAAATCCTAGAAAACCATAGAAATTCCTAAAACCCTAAAAACCTTAGAAAACTCTGGAAAATCCTAAAAAAACTCTAGAAAACCCTAGATAACCCTAGATAACCCTAAAATACCCGAAAAATCCTAGAAATCCCTAAAAACCGTAGAAAACCGTAGAAAATCCTAAAAAATCCAAGAAAACCCTAAAAACCCTAGAAAACCCTAATAAACCCTAGAAAATGCTAAAAACCCTAGAAAATCCAAAAAAAACATATAAAACCCTAAAAAACAAAAAAAACCTAAAAACCCTAGAAAACCCTAAAAACCTTAGAAAACCCTAAAAACCCTAGAGAAGCCTAAAAACCCTAAAAAACCTAGAAAACCCAAGAAAATCCAAGAAAACCCTAGAGAATTCTAGAAAACCCTAAAAATCCTAGAAATCCCTAAAAGCCCTAGAAAACCTTAAAGAATCCTAGAAAACCCTGGAAATTCCTAAAAAATACTAGAAAACCCTAGAAAACCTAAGAAAACCCTAAAAAACCTAGAAAATTCTAAAAACCCTAGAAAACCCTAAAATCCCTAGAAAACCCTAAAAAATCCTAGATAATCCTAAAAACCCTAAAAACCCTAGAAAACCCTAGAAAATCCTTGAAACCCTAGAAAATCCTAAAAACCCTAAAGACCCTAGAAAACGCAAGAAAATCCAAGAAAACCCTAGAAAATTCTAGAAAACCCTAAAAATCCTAGAAAACCCTAAAAACCCTTGAAAACCCTAGAAAACCCTAAAGAATCCTAGAAAACCCTGGAAATTCCTAAAAAATCCTAGAAAACCCTAAAAAACCCTACAAAACCATATAAAACCCTAAAAAATCCTAGAAAATACTAAAAACCCTAGAAAACCCTAAAATACCCTAAAAAACCCAAGAAAACCCTAAAAACTCTAGAAAACCCTAAAAAACCCTAAAAAATCCTAGAAAACCCTAAAAACCCTAGAAAACCTTAGAAAACACTAAAAACCCTAGAAAACCCTAAAAAATCCTAGAAAACCCTTAAAACCCTAGAAAAACCTATAAAACCTTAGAAAACCCTAGAAAATCTTAAAAACCCTAAAAACCCTAAAAAATCCTAAAGACCCTAAAAACACTAGAAAACCCTAAAAACCCTTGAAAACCCTAAAAAATCCAAAAAAATCCTAAAAACCCTAGAAATCCATAGAAAATACTAAAACACTAGACAACCTTAAAAACCCAAAAAATTCCTAAAAACCCTAGAAAACCCTAAAAAACCCTAGAAAAGTCTAAAAAACCTTAGAAAATCCTAAAAACCCTAAAAACACTAGAAAACCCTAAAAACCCTTGAAAACCCTAAAAAACCCAAAAAATCCTAAAAGTCCTAGAACACCCTAGAAAACCTTAAAAACCCTAGAAAACCATAGAAAATACTAAAACCTTAGAAAACCCTAAAAACCTTAGAAAACCCTAGAAAATCCAAAAAATCCTAGAAAACCCTAGATAACCCTAAAATACCCTAAAAAATTCTAGAAAACCCTAAAACCCCTAGAAAAGCCTAAAAAACTTTAAAAAACCTTAGAAAACCCTAAAACCCTAAAAAACCCTAGACAACCCTAAAAAATCCTAGAAAACCCTACAAAATCCTAGAAAACCCTAGAAAACTCTAAAAAATCCTAGAATACCCTAAAAACCCTAGAAAACCCTAAAAACCCTAGAAAATCCTAAAAACACTAGAAACCCCTAGAAAACCCTAGAAAATCCTAAAAAACCCAAGAAAACCCTAAAACCCTTAGAAAAGCCTAAAAACCCTAAAAAATCCTAGAAAACCCTAAAAACCCTTGAAACCCCTAAAAAACCCTAAAAATCCTAGAAAACCGTAAAAACCTGAGAAAATCCTAATCAGCCCTAGAAAACGCTAAAAAACCCTTGAAAATCTTAGAAAACCCAGAAAAAACCATATAAAACCCTAGAAAACACTAGAAAACCCTAAAAATCCCTAAAAACACTAGGAAACCATAGAAAATCCTAAAACCCTAGAAAACCCTAAAAACCCTAGAAAACCCTAAAAAATCCTAGAAAACCCTAGAAACCCTAAAAACTCTAGAAAACCCAAAAAATCCTAAAAACCCTAGAAAATCCTAAAAACACTAGAAAATTGTAGAAAACCCTAGAAAATCCTAAAAACCTTAGAAAACCCTAGAAAACGCTAGATAACCCTAGAAAACCCTAGAAACCCTAGAAAACCCTAAAAACCCTAAAAAATCCTAGAAAACCCTACAAAATCCTAGAAAACCCTAGAAAACTCTAAAACATCCTAGAATACCCTAAAAACCCAAGAAAATGCTAAAAACCCTAGAAAACCCTAAAAACCCTAGAAACCCCTAGAAAACCCTAGAAAATCCTAAAAAACCCAAGAAAACCCTAAAACCCTTAGAAAAGCCTAAAAACCCTAAAAAATCCTAGAAAACCCTAAAAACCCTTGAAAACCCTAAAAAATCCTAAAAATCCTAGAAAACCGTAAAAACCTTAGAAAATCCTAATCAACCCTAGAAAACGCTAAAAAATCTTTGAAAATCTTAGAAAACCCAGAAAAAACCATATAAAACCCTAAAAAACACTAGAAAACCCTAAAAATCGCTAAAAACACTAGGAAACCATAGAAAATCCTAAAACCCTAGAAAACCCTAGAACAACCTAAAAACCCTAAAAACACTAGAAAATTGTAGAAAACCCTAGAAAATCCTAGAAACCCTAGAAAACCCTAGAAAATGCTAGATAACCCTAGAAAACCCTAGAAACCCTAGAAAACCCTAAAAACCCTAAAAAATCCTAGAAAACCCTAAAAACCCTAGAAAACCCTGAAAACCCTAGAAAATCCTAGAAAATTCTAAAAAATCCAAGAAAACCCTAAAAATCCTAAAAACCCTAAAAAAATCCCTAGATAACCCTAGACAACTCAAAAACCCTAAAAACCCTAAAAAATCATAGAAAATCCGAAAAATCCTAGAAAACCCTAGATAACCCCAGAAAACCCAAGAAAACCCTAAAAAATCCTAAAAAAATCCCTAGAAAACCCTAGATAACCCTAGACAACCTAAAAACCCAGAAAACCCTAAAAAATCCTAGAAAAACGTAAAAACCCTTGAAAACCATAAAAATCCTAAAAACTCAAAAAATCCTAAAAACCCTAAAAAATCCTAGAAAACCTTAAAAACCCTTGAAAACCCTAAAAAATCCTAAAAATCCTAGATAACCCTAAAAACCTTAGAAAACCCTAAAAAACCCTAAATAACCCTAGAAAACCCTAGATAACCCTAGACAACCCAAAAAACCCAAAAAACCCTAAAAAATCCTAGAAAACCCTAAAAACCCTTGAAAATCCCAAAAATCCTAGAAAACCCAAAAAACCCTAAAAACCCTAAAAAATCCTAGAAAACCCTAAAAACCCTTGAAAATCCTAGAAAACCCTAAAAACCTTAGAAAACCCTAATAAACTCTAGAAAATCCTAGAAAACCCAAAAGAATCCTAGAAAACCAAAAAAACCTAAAAAACCCTAGAAAATCCTAGAAACCCCAAAAGCCCTAAAAACCCTAGAAAACCCTAGAAAATCCTAGAAAACCCTAGAAAACTCTAAAAAAACCCGAAAAATCTAGAAAACCCTTAAAAATCCTAAAAGATCCTAAAAACCCTAGAAATCCCTAAAAAACCCTAGAAAATCTTAAAAAATACCCTAAAAACCCTCGAAATCCCTAAAAAACCCTAAAAACCCTAAAATACCCTAAAAACCCTAGAAAACCCTAAAAAAATCTTAGAAAACCCTAGAAACCCTAAAAACCCTAGAAAACCTTCTAAAATCCTAAAAACCCTAGAAAACCCTAGAAAACCCTAAAAAACCCTAGAAAACCCTTAAAACCCTAGAAAAACCTACAAAACCCTAGAAAACCCTAGAAAATCTTAAAACCCTAAAAACCCTAGAAAACCCTAGAAAATCCTAAAAACCCTTGAAAACCCTAAAAACCCAAAAAATCCAAAAAACCCTAGAACACCCTAGAAAACCTTAAAAACCCAAGAAATCCCTAAAAACCCTAGAAAACCATAGAAAATCCTAAAACCCTAGAAAACCCAAAGAACCTTAGAAAATTCTTGAAAATCCTAAAAAATCCTAGATAACCCTAGATAACCCTAAAAACCCTAGAATACCCTAAAAACACTAAAAACCCTAGAAAAGCATTAAAAACCCTAAAAAACCCTAAAAATCCCTGGAAAACCCTGGAAACCCTAGAAAACCCTAAAACCCTAAAAAACCCAAGAAAACCCTAAAAAATCCTTGAAAACCCTAGAAAACCCTAAAAAATCCTTGAAAAACCTAGAGTACCTTAAAAACCCTAGAAAATCCTAGAATACCCTAAAAAATCTAGAAACCCCTAGAAAACCCTAGAAAACGCTAGAAAATCCTAAAAAACCCAAGAAAACCCTAAAAACCCTCCCTAAAATCCCTAAAAAATCCTAGAAAATCCTAAAAACCCTTGTAAATCCTAAAAAACCCTAAAAATTCTAGAAAACTATAAAAACCTTAAAAAATCCTAATAAACCCTAGAAAACGCTAAAAAAACTAGAAAACCCTAGAAAACCCAAAAAACCATATAAAACCCTAAAAAACGCTAGAAAACAAAAAAAAAACAAAAAAACCCTAGAAAATCTTAAAAATCTCTAAGACCCCTAGAAAACCCTAGAAAATCCTAAAACCCTAGAAAACCCTAAAAATCCAAGAAAATCCTAAAAAACCCTAGATAACCCTAGATAACACAAGAAAACCCTAAAATACCATAAAAACACTAGAAAACCCTAAAAAATCCTACAAAACCCTAGAAACCCTAAAAACCCTAGAAAACCCAAGAAAACGCTAAAAAATCCTAGAAAACCCTAAAAACCCTTTACCCTAGAAAATTCTAAAAAACCCAAGAAAACCCTAAAAATCCTAAAAACCCTAAAAAAATTCCTAGAAAACCCTAGATAACCCTAGACAACCCAAAAACCCTAAAAACCCTAAAAAATTCTAGAAAATCCTAAAAACCCTAAAAATACTAGAAAACCCTAAAAACCCTTGAAAACCCTAAAATCCCAAAAAATCCCAAAAACCCTAGAACACCCTAGAAAACCTTAAAAACCCAAGAAATCCCTAAAAATCCTAGAAAAGCCCTAGAAAACCCTACATAACCCTAGATAACCCTAAAATACCCTAAAAACCCTACAAAACCTAAAAACACAAAAAACCCTAGAAAAGCCTAAAAAACCCAAAAAAATCATAGAAAATCCTAGAAACCCTAGAAAACCCTAAAACCCTAAAAAACCCTAGAAAACCCTAAAAAATCCTAGAAAACGCTAGAAAACACTAAAAACCTAGAAAATCCTAGAATAACCTAAAAAACCCTAGAAACCCCTAGAAAACTCTAGAAAACACTCAAAAATCCTAAAAAACCCAAGAAAACCATAAAAACCCTAGTAAACCCTAAGAATCCAAAAAAATTTTAGAAAACCCTAAAAACCCTTGTAAATCCAAAAAACTCTAAAATCCTAGAAAATCGTAAAAACCTTAGAAAACCCTAATAAACCCTAGAAAACGCTAAAAAACCCTTATAAACCCAAAAAAAACCATATAAAACCCTAAAAAACCCTAGAAAACAAAAAACCTAAAAACCCTAGAAAGCCCTAAAAATCCCTAAAACCCCTAGAAAACCATAGAAAATCCTAAAACCCTAGAAAACCCTAAAAACCCTAGAAAATCCTAGAAAATCCTAAAAAACCCTAGAAAAACCTAGATAACCATAGATAACACAAGAAAACCCTAGAAAACCCTAAAAAATCCTAGAAAACTCTAAAAAACCCTAAAAAACCCTAGAAAACCCTAAAAACTCTAGAAGATCCTAGAAAACCCTAAAAATCCTAGAAAACCCTAGAAAATCCTAGAAAACCCTAAAAAACCATAGAAAACTCTGGAAAACCCTAGAAAACTTTAAAAAAAGGGAAAAACCTAGAAAACCCTTAAAAATCCTAGAAGATCCTAAAAACCATTGAAATCCCTAAAAAACCCTAGAAAATCCTAGAAAACTCAAAAAAATCCTAAAAACCCTAAAAACTCTAAAAAACCCTAGAAAACCCAAGAAACTCCAAGAAAACACTAGAAAATTTTAGAAAATCCTAAAAATACTAGAAAACCCTAAAAAACCCTAGAAAACCCTAGAAAACCCTAAAAAAATCCTAGAAAACTCTGGAAATTCCTAAAAAACCCTTGAAAACCATAGAAAACCTAAGAAAACCATGAAAAACTCTAGAAAACCATATAAAACTCAAAAAAAACCCTCGAAAACCCTAAAATACCCTAAAAACCCTAAAATACCCTAAAAACCTAAAAAAACACTAAAAACTCTAGAAAATCTCTAGAAAACCCTAGAATACCCTAAAAACTCTAGAAACCCCTAAAAAACCCTAGAAAATCCTAAAAAAATCCTAGAAAATCCTAAAAACCATAGAAAACCCTAAAAACCCTAGAAAAACGTAGAAAACCCTAGAAAATCATAGAAAAACCTATAAAACCCTAAAAAATCCTAGAAAACCCTAAAAAATCCTTGATAACCCTAAAAACCATAGAAAACCCTAATAAACCCTAGAAAACCCTAAAAACCCTAGAAAACGCTAGAAAACCCAGAAAAACCATATAAAACCCTAAAAAATACTAGAAAACCAAAAAAACATAAAAAAATACCCTAGAAAATCCTAGAAAACCCAAAAACTCTAAAAATCCTAGAACACCCTAGAAAACCCTAAAAAACCCTCGAAAGGCCTAGAAAACCCAAAAAGAACCATATAACACCCAAAAAAACCATGGAAAACCAAAAAAACCTAAAAAAAACCCCTAGAAAACCCAAGAAATCCCTAAAAACCCTAGAAAACCATAGAAAATCCTAAAACCCTAGAAAACTCTAAAGAAAAACCCGAAAAATCTAGAAAACCCTTAAAAATCCAAAAAGATCCTAAAAACCCTAGCAATCCCTAAAAAACCTTAGAAAATCCTAGAAAACATAAAAAATCCTAAAAACCCTAAATACCCTAAAAACCCTAGAAAACCCTAAGAATCCTAAAAAATCCTAAAAAACCCTAGAAAACCATAGAAAATCCTAAAACCCTAGAAAACCCTAAAAACCCTAGAAAATCCTAAAAAACACTAGAAAATCTTAGATAACCCTAGATAACACAAGAAAACCCTAAAATACTAAAAAACCAAAGAAAACCATAAAAAATCCTAGAAAACCCTAGAAATCCCTAGAAAACCCTAAAAAACCCTAAAAAACCCAAGAAAACCCTAAAAACCCTAGAAAACCCTAAAAACCCTAAAAAAACCTAGAAAACCCTAAAAACCCTTGTAAATCCTAAAAAACCCTAAAAATCCAAGAAAATCGTAAAAACCTTAGAAAATCCTAATAAACCCTAGAAAACGCTAAAAAACTCTAGAAAACCCTAGAAAACCCAAAAAAAACCTTATAAAACCCTAGATAAACCCTAGAAAACAAAAAAAACTAAAAACCCAAGAAAACCCTAAAAAATCCTAGAAAAACCTAGATAACCCTAGATAATACAAGAAAACCCTAAAATACCCTAAAAACCCTAAAAAATCCTAGAAAACCTTAGAAACCCTAAAAACCCTAAAAACCCAAGAAAATCCTAAAAACCCTAGAAAACCCTAAAAAACCCTAGAAAAACCAAAAAACCCTAAAAATACTAGAAAACTGTAAAAAACCCTAGAAAATCCTAGAAAACCGTAAAAACCTTAGAAAACCCTAATAAACCCTAGAAATGCTAGAAAATCCTAGAAAACCCAAAAAAACCATATAAAACGCTAAAAAACCCTAGAAAACCAAAAAAACCTAAAAACCCTAGAAAACCCTAAAAATCCTAGAAAACCATAACAAATCCTAAAACCCTAGAAAACCCTAAAAAACCCTAGAAAACCCTAGAAACTCCTAAAAAACCCTAGAAAAATCTAAAAACCCTAAAAACACTTGAAAACCCTAAAAACCCTTAAAAACCCTAAAGAAGCCAGAAAATCCTAAAAACCCTAGAACACCCTAGAAAACCTTAAAAACCCAAGAAATCCCTAAAATCCTAGAAAACCATAGAAAATCCTAAAACCCTAGAAAACCCTAAAAACCTTAGAAAACCCTAGAAATCTTAAAAAACCCTAGAAAACCCTAGATAACCCTAGATAACCCTAAAATACCCTAAAAATTCTAGAAAACCCTAAAACCCTAAAAACCCTAGAAAAGCCTAAAAACCCTAAAAAATCCTAGAAAACCCTAGAAAACCCTAGAAAACCCTAAAAGATCCTAGAAAACCCTAAAAACCCTAGAAAACCCTAGAAAACCCTAGAGAATCCTAAAAAACCCAAGAAAACTCTAAAAACCCTAGAAAACCCTAAAAACCCTAAAAAATCTTAGAAAACACTAAAAAACGTTGAAAACCCTAAAAACCCTAAAAATCCTAGATAACCCTAAAACCCTTAGAAAACCCTAAAAGAAGAAAACACTAAAAAACACTTGAAAATCCTAAAAGAACCCTAAAAATGCTAGAAAACCGTAAAACCTTAGAAAACCCTAATAAACCCTAGAAAATGCTAAAAAAACCCTAGAAAACCCAAAAAACCATATAAAACCCTAAAAACCCTAGAAAACAAAAAACCCAAAAACCCTAGAAAACCCTAAAAATCCTTAAAAACCCTAGAAAACCATAGAAAATCATAAAACCCTAAAAAACCCTAGAAAACCCTAGAAAATCCTAGAAAATCCTAAAAAATCCTAAAACCCTAAAAAACCCTAGAAAACCCTAAACCCTAAAAGACCCTAGAAAATCCTAGAAAACTCTAAAAAACCTAGAAAACCCTAAAAAATCCTAGAAAACCCTAGAAACCCTAAAAACCCTAAAAAACCCTAGAAAATCCTAAAAAACCCTAGGAAACCATAGATAATCCTAGATAACCCTAAAATACCCTAAAAATCCTAGAAAACCCTAAAAACCCTAAAAACCCTAGAAAAGCCTAAAAAACTCTAAAAAATCCTAGAAACTCCTAGAAAACCCTAGAAACCCTAGAAAAAACCTAGAGAACCCTAAAAAATCCTAAAAACCCTAAAAACCCTAGAAAAGCGTACAAAACCCTAGAAAATCCTAAAAACCCAAAAAAAACATATAAAATCCTAAAAAATCCTAGAAAACCAAAAAAACCTATAAAACCCTAGAAAACCTTAAAAACCCAAGAAAACCCTAGAAAATCCTAAAAACCCTAAAAACACTAGAAAACCCTAAAAACTCTTGAAAACCCTAAAAAATCCTAAAAACCCTAGAACACCCTAGAAAACCTTAAAAATCCAAGAAATCCCTAAAAACCCTAGAAAACCATAGGAAATCCTAAAACCCTAGAAAACCCTAAAAACCTTAGAAAATCCTAGAAAATCCTAAAAAACCCTAGAAATCCCTAGATAACCCTAAAATACCCTAGAAAACCCTAGAAAACTCTAAAAACCATAAAAACCCTAGAAAAGCCTAAGAAACCCTAAAAACCCTAGAAAATCCTAGAAAACCCTAGAACTCTAGAAAACCCTAAAATCCTAAAAAACCTAGAAAACCCTAAAAAATCCAAGAAAACCCTAGAATACCCTAAAAACCCTAGAAAACCCTAGAACACCCTGGAATACCCTAAAAACCCAAAAAAACCCTAAAAATCCTAAAAACCCTAGAAAACCCTAAAAACCTTAGAAACCCCTAGAAAACCCTAGAAAACCCTAGAAAATCCTAAAAAACCCAAGGAAACCCTAAAAACCCTAGAAAACCCTAAAAACCCTTGAAAACCCTAAAAAACCCTAAAAATCCTAGAAAACTGTAAAAACCTTAGAAAACCCTAATAAACCCTAGAAAACGCTAGAAAACCCTAGAAAACCCTAGAAAACCCAAAAAAATCCTAGAAAACCATAAAAATCTTAAAAAAACCCTAGAAAACCATAAAAATCTTAGAAAACCATAGAAAATCCAAAAATCCTAGAAAACCCTAGAAAACCCTAGAAAATCCTAAAAAACCCTAGAAAAACCTAAAAACCCTAAAAACACTAGAAAACCCTAAAAACCCTTGAAAACCCTAAAAAACCCAAAAAATCCTAAAAACCCTAGAACACCCTAGAAAATCTTAAAAACCCAAGAAATCCCTAAAAATCCTAGAAAACCATAGAAAATCCGAAAATCCTAAAAACCTTAGAAAACCCTAGAAAATCCTAAAAAACCCTAGAAAACCCTAGATAACCTTAGATAACCCTAAAATACCCTAAAAATCCTAGAAATCCCTAAAAACCCTAGAAAAATGTAGAAAATCCTAAAAAATCCAAGAAAACCCTAAAAACCCTAATAAACCCTAGAAAACGCTAAAAACCCTAGAAAATCCAAAAAAAACATATAAAACCGTAAAAAACAAAAAAAAACCTAAAAACCCTAGAAAACCCTAAAAACCTTAGAAAACCCTAAAAAACCCTAGAGAAGCCTAAAAAACCCTAAAAACCCTAGAAAACCCTAGGAAATCCTAGAAACCCTAGAAAATCCTAAAAACCCTAAAAAACCCTAGAAAACCCAAGAAAATCCAAGAAAACCCTAGAGAATTCTAGAAAACCCTAAAAATCCTATAGAAAACCCCGGAAATTTCTAAAAAATCCTAGAAAACCCTAGAAAACCTAAGAAAACCCTAAAAAACCCTACAAAACCATATAAAACCCTAAAAAACCTAGAAAATTCTAAAAACCCTAGAAAACCCTAAAATCCCTAGAAAACCCTAGAAAATCCTAGAAAATCCTAAAAACCCTAAAAAACCCTAAAAACCCTAGAAAACCCAAAAAAATCCAAGAAAACCCTAGAAAATCCTAGAAAACCCTAAAAATCCTAGAAAACCCTAAAAACCCTTGAAAAACCCTAGAAAACCCTAAAGAATCCTAGAAAACCCTGAAAATTCCTAAAAAATCCTAGAAAACCCTAGAAAACCTAAGAAAACCTTAAAAAACCCTACAAAACCATATAAAACCCTAAAAAATCCTAGAAAATTCTAAAAATCCTAGAAAACCCTAAAATACCCTAAAAAACCCAAGAAAATCCTAAAAACCTAGAAAACCTTAAAAAACCCTAAAAAATCCTAGAAAACCCTAAAAACCCTAGAAAACCTTAGAAAACACTAAAAACCCTAGAAAACCCTAAAAAATCTTAAAAACCCTAAAAACCCTAGAAAATCCTAAAGACCCTAAAAACACTAGAAAACCCTAAAAACACTTGAAAACCCTAAAAAACCCAAAAAAATTCTAAAAACTCTAGAAATCCATAGAAAATACTAAAACCCTAGACAACCTTAAAAACCCAAGAAATTCCTAAAAACCATAGAAAAACCATAGAAAATACTAAAACCCTAGAAAACCATAAAACCTTAGAAAACCCTAGAAAATCCAAAAAAACCGTAGAAAACCCTAGATAACCTTAAAATACCCTAAAAAATTCTAGAAAAACCTAAAACCCCTAGAAAAGCCTAAAAAACTTTTAAAAACCCTAGAAAATCCTAGAAAATCCTAAAACCCTAAAAAACCCTAGAATAAAAACCCTAAAAAATCCTACAAAACCCTAAAAATCCTTGAAAACCCTAAAAAACCCAAAAAATCCTAGAAAATCGTAAAAACCTTAGAAAATTCTAATAAACCCTAGAAAACGCTAAAAAAACCCTAGAAAACCCTAGAAAACCCAAAAAAACGATATAAAACCCTAAAAAACCCTAGAAAACACAAAACCAAAAAACCCTAGAACACCCTAAAAAACCTAAAAACCCTAAAAACACTAAAAACCCTAGAAAAGCTTTAAAAACCCTAAAAAATCCTAGAAAACCCTAAAAACCCTTGAAAACCCTAAAAAACCCTAAAAATCCTAGAAAACCGTAAAAACCTTAGAAAATCCTAATCAACCCTAGAAAACGCTAAAAAACCCTTGAAAATCTTAGAAAACCCAGAAAAAACCATATAAAACCCTAGAAAACACTAGAAAACCCAAAAATCCCTAAAAAGACTAGGAAACCATAGAAAATCCTAAAACCCTAGAAAACTCTAAAAACTCTAGAAAACCCTAAAAAAATCCTAGAAAACCCTAGAAACCCTAAAAACTCTAAAATCCTAAAAATCCTAGAAAATCCTAAAATACTCTAAAAATCTCAGAAAATCTTAAAATCTCCTGAAAACCGTAGGAAACCCCTAAAAAATCCTAAAAACATTAGAAAAATATAAAAAACTATAGAAAATACTAAGAATCCTAAAAAATCCTAAAAAGACCTAAAAAACTCTAAAAACTCTAAAAATTTTAAAAATCCTAAAACCCCTAAAAATCCTAGAAAACCCTAAAAAACCCTAGAAAACCTAAAAGACCCTAAAGACCCTAGAAAACCCTAAAAAACCCTAAAAACTCTAGAAAAACCAAAAAAAATTCTAGAAAACCCTAAAAACCTTAAAAACCCCATAAAATCCTAGTATCCAAGAAAATCCTAAAAAACCGTAAAAATCCTAAAAGACCCTAGAAAATCCAAAAAACCCCTAAAAAACCTAAAAACGCTAGAAAACCTAAAAAATCCTACAAAAACCCAAAAAATCCTAAAAACCCTAGAAAATCCTAAAAACACTAGAAAATTGTAGAAAACCCTAGAAAATCCTAAAAACCCTAGAAAACCCTAGAAAATGCTAGATAACCCTAGAAAACCCTAGAAACCCTAGAAAACCCTAAAAACTCTAAAAAATCCTAGAAAACCCTACAAAATCCTAGAAAACCCTAGAAAACTCTAAAAAATCCTAGAATATCCTAAAAACCCTAGAAAATCCTAAAAACCCTAGAAACCCCTAGAAAACCCTAGAAAAACCCTCGAAAACCCTAGAAAATCAAAGGAAATCTTAGAAAACCCTAAAAAATCCTAGAAAATCCTAGAAAACCCTAGAAAATCCTAGAATACCCTAAAAATCCTAGAAAACCCTAAAAACCCTAAAAATCTTAGAAAACCCTAAAAACCCTAGAAACCCGAAGAAAACCCTAGAAAATCCTAGAAAATCTTAAAAAACCCAAGAAAACCCTAAAAACCCTAAAAAATCCTACAAAACCCTAAAAATCCTTGAAAACCCTAAAAAACCCAAAAAATCCTAGAAAATCGTAAAAACCTTAGAAAATTCTAATAAACCCTAGAAAACGCTAAAAAAACCCTAGAAAACCCTAGAAAACCCAAAAAAACGATATAAAACCCTAAAAAACCCTAGAAAACACAAAACCAAAAAACCCTAGAACACCCTAAAAAACCTAAAAACCCTAAAAACACTAAAAACCCTAGAAAAGCCCTAAAAACCCTAAAAAATCCTAGAAAACCCTAAAAACCCTTGAAAACCCTAAAAAACCCTAAAAATCCTAGAAAACCGTAAAAACCTTAGAAAATCCTAATCAACCCTAGAAAACGCTAAAAAACCCTTGAAAATCTTAGAAAACCCAGAAAAAACCATATAAAACCCTAAAAAACAATAGAAAACCCTAAAAATCCCTAAAAACACTAGGAAACCATAGAAAATCCTAAAACCCTAGAAAACCCTAGAACAACCTAAAAACCCTAAAAACACTAGAAAATTGTAGAAAACCCTAGAAAATCCTAAAAACCCTAGAAAACCCTAGAAAACGCTAGATAACCCTAGAAAACCCTAGAAACCCTAAAAATCCTAGAAAACCCTAAAAACCCTAGAAAACCCTAAAAACCCTAGAAAATCCTAGAAAATTCTAAAGAATCCAAGAAAACCCTAAAAATCCTAAAAAAACCCTAAAAAAATCCCTAGATAACCCTAGACAACTCAAAAACCCTAAAAACCCTAAAAAATCATAGAAAATCCGAAAAACCCTAGAAATCCCTAGATAACCCTAGAAAACAGAAAACACTATAAAACCCGAAAAACCCTAGAAAACCCTAAAAAATCCCTAAAACCCTAGAAAACCATAAAAATCCTAAAAAATCCTAGAAAACCCTAAAAAACCCTAAAAACCCTAGAAAACCCTAAAAACCTAGAAAACCCTCCTAGAAAATTCTAAAAAACCCAAGAAAACCCTAAAAAATCCTAAAAAAACCCTAGAAAACCCTAGATAACCCTAGACAACCTAAAAATCCTAAAAACCCTAAAAAATCCTAGAAAAACCTAAAAACCCTTGAAAACCATAAAAATCCTAAAAACCCAAAAAATCCTAAAAACCCTAAAAAATCCTAGAAAACCTTAAAAAACCCTAGAAAACCCTAGATAACCGTAGACAACCCAAAAAACCCAAAAAAACCCTAAAAAAATCCTAGAAAACCCTAAAAACCCTTGAAAATCCCAAAAATCCTAGAAAACCCAAAAAACCCTAAAAACCCTAAAAAATCCTAGAAAACCCTAAAAACCCTTGAAAATCCTAGAAAACCCTAAAAATCCTAGATAACCCTAAAAACCTTAGAAAACCCTAATAAACTCTAGAAAACCCTAGAAAACCCAAAAAAACCATATAAAACCCAAAAAAATCCTGGAAAACCAAAAAAACCTAAAAAACCCTAGAAAATCCTAGAAAACCCAAAAGCCCTAAAAACCCTAGAACATCCTAGAAAACCCTAAATACCCAAGAAATCCCTAAAAATCCTAGAAATCCATAGAAAATCCTAAAACACTAGAAAACCCTAGAAAACGATAAAAACCCTAGAAAACCCAAAAAAACCAAAAAAACCTAAAAAAATCATAGAAAACCCAAGAAATCCCTAAAAACCCTAGAAAACCCTAGAAAATCCTAAAACCCTAAAAAACCCTAGAAAATCCTAGAAAACCCTAAAAAACCCAAGAAAACCCGTAGAAAATCCTAGAAAACTCTAAAAAAAACCCGAAAAATCTAGAAAACCCTTAAAAATCCTAAAAGATCCTAAAAACCCTAGAAATCCCTAAAAAACCCTAGAAAATCTTAAAAAAATACCCTAAAAACCCTAGAAAACCCTAAAAAATCCATGAAAACCCTAAAAACCCTAGAAAAACCTAGAAAATCCTAGAAAATCCTAGAATACCCTAAAAATCCTAGAAAACCCTAAAAACCCTAGAAACCCCTAGAAAACCCTAGAAAACCCTAGAAAATCCTAGAAAATCCAAGAAAACTCTAAAAACCCTAAAAACCCTTAAAATCCTAGAAAACCCTAAAAATCCCTAAAAACCCTAGAAAACCATAGAAAATCCTAAACCCTAGAAAACCCTAAAAACCTTAGAAAACCCTAGAAAATCCTAGAAAATCCTAGAAAACCCTAGATAACCCTAGATAACACAAGAAAACCCTAAAATACCTAAAAACCTTAGAAAACCCTAAAAATACAAGAAAAAACTAAAAACCCTAGAAAACCCAAGAAAACCTTAGAAAACTCTAGAAAACCCTAAAAAACCCTAGAAAAACCTAAAAACCCTAAAACCACTAGAAAATTGTAAAAAACCCTAGAAAATCCTAAAAACCCTAGAAACCCTCGAAAACCCTAAAAAACCCTAAAAACCCTCGAAAACCCTAAAAAACCCTAAAATCCTAGAAAACACTAAAAACCCTAAAAAACCCTAAAAACCCTATTAAAAACCCTAGAAACCCCTAGAAAATCCTAAAAAACCCTAGAAAACCCTAAAAACCCTAGAAACCCCTAGAAAATCCTAGAAAACCCTAGAAAATCCTAAGAAATCCAAGAAAACCCTAAAAACCCTAGAAAACCCTAAAAACCCTAAAAAATCATAGAAAACCCTAAAAACCCTAGAAAACTCTAGAAACCCCTAAAAACCATAGAAAATCCTAAAAACCCTAAAAACCCTAGAACTAAAATCCCTAAAAACCCTAAAAAAACCTAAAAAACCCAAGAAAATCCAAGAAAATACTAGAGAACCCTAGAAAACCCTAAAAATCCTAGAAAACCCTAGAAAACCCTAAAAATCCTAGAAAACCATAGAAAATCCTAAAACCCTAGAAAACCCTAAAAACCCTAAAAAACCCTAAAAACCCTAGAAAACCCTAAAAAATCCAAAAAAACCATATAAAACCCTAAAAAATCCTAAAAAACCCTAAAAAAACATATTTACCCAAAAAAACCTAAAAAAAACCCTAGAAAACCCAAAAAATCCCTAAAAACCCTAGAAAACCACAGAAAATCCTAAAACCCTAGAAAATCCTAGAAAATCCAAGAAAACTCTAAAAAAAATCCGAAAAATCTAGAAAACCCTTAAAAATCCTAGAAGATCCTAAAATCCCTAGAATACCCTAAAAAATCCTAGATAACCCTAAAAACCATAGAAAACCCTAATAACCCTTAAAAAACCCTAAAAAACCCTAGAAAATCCAAAAAAACCCTAGAAACCCTAGAAAACCCTAAAAAATCCTAAAAAACCCTTAAAACCTAGAAAACCCTAGAAAATCCTAGAATACCCTAAAAATTCTAGAAAACCCTAAAAACCCTAAAAACCGTAGAAAATCCTAAAAACCCTAAAAACCCCTAGAAAACCCTAGAAAACCCTAGAAAATCCTAGAAAATCCAAGAAAACTCTAAAAACCCTAAAAACCCTTAAAAAATCCTAGAAAACCCTAAAAACCCTAGAAAACCCTAGAAAACCCTAGAAAACTCTAAAAAAACCCGAAAAATCTAGAAAATCCTTAAAAATCCTAAAAGATCCTAAAAACCCTAGAAATCCCTAAAAAACCCTAGAAAATCCTAGAAAACTAAAAAAATCCTAAAAACCCTAAAATACCCTAAAAACCCTAGAAAACCCTAAAAACCCTAAAAAATCATAGAAAACACTAAAAAATCCTAGAAAACCCTTAAAACCCTAGAAAAACCTATAAAACCCTAGAAAACCTTAAAACCCTAAAAACCCTAGAAAATCCTAAAAACCCTAAAAACACTAGAAAACCCTAAAAACCCAAAAAATCCTAAAAATCCTAGAACACCCTAGAAAACCTTAAAAACCCAAGAAATCCTTAAAAACCCTAGAAAACCATAGAAAATCCTAAAACCCTAGAAAACCCTAAAAACCTTAGAAAATCCTAGAAAATCCTAAAAAACCCTAGAAATCCCTAGATAACCCTAAAATACCCTAAAAACCCTAGAAAACCCTAAAACCCTAAAAAAACCCTAGAAAACCCTAGAAAATCCTAGAAACCCTAGAAAACCCTAAAACCCTAAAAAACCCTAGAAAACCCTAAAAAAGCCTTGAGAACCCTAGAAAATCCTAAAAACCCTCGAAAATCCTAGAATACTTTAAAGACCGTAGAAAACCCTAGAAAAATCATAAAACCCTAAAAAACCCTAGAAAACCCTAGAAAATCCTAGAAAATCCTAAAAAATCCTAAAACCCTAAAAAACCTAGAAAACCCTAAAAAATCCTAGAAAACCCTAGAAACCCTAAAAACCCTAAAAAACCCTAGAAAATTAAAAAACCTAGAAACCCCTAGAAAACCCTAGAAAACACTAGAAAACCCAAGAAAACCCTAAAACCCTAGAAAACCCTGAAAATCCTAAAAAATCCTAGAAAACCCTAAAAACCCTTGAAAATCCTAGAAAACCCTAAAAACCCTAAAAACCCTTGAAAACCCTAAAAACCTAGAAAACGAAAAAACCCTAAAAACCCTAAACAATCCTAGAAAACCCTAAAAATGCTTGAAAACCCTAAAAAACCATAAAAATCCTAGATAACACTAAAAAACCCTAGAAAACCCTAAAAAATCCTAGAAAACCCTAAAAAATCCTAGAAAACCCTAAAAAATCCTAGAAAGCCCTAATAAACCCTAGAAAACCCTAGAACACCTAAAAAAACAATATAAAACCTTAAAAAATCCTAGAAACCAAAAAAACCCTAGAAAACCCTAGAAAACCAAAAAAACCTAAAAAACTCTAGAAAACCATATAAAACCCAAAAACCCTAAATACCCAAGAAATCCCTAAAAAATCCTAGAAAACCCAAAAAACCCTAAAAAAACCCTAGAAAAGCCCAGAAAACTAAAGAAACCAAGAAATCCCAAAAAACCCTAGAAAACCATAGAAAATTCTAAAACCCTAGAAAACCCTAGAAAATCCTAGAATACCCTAAAAAACCTAGAAACCCCTAGAAAATCCTAGAAAACACTAGAAAATCCTAAAAACCCGAGAAAGCCCTAAAAACCCTAGAAAACCCTAAAATCCCTAAAAAATCCTAGAAAACCCTAAAAACCCTTGAAAATCCTAAAAAACCCTAAAAATCCTAGAAAACTGTAAAAACCTTAGAAAACCCTAATAAACCCTAGAAAACGCTAGAAAACCCTAGAAAACCCTAGAAAACCCAAAAAAATCCTAGAAAACCATAAAAATCTTAGAAAACCATAGAAAATCCATAGAAAACCCTAAAAATCCTAGATAACCCTAAAATCCTTAGAAAACCCTAATAAACCCTAGAAAACCCTAAAAACCCCTAGAAAACCCTAGAAAAATCCAAAAAAAATCATATAAAACCCAAAAAAATCCTAGAAAACCAAAAAAACCTAAAAAACCCTAGAAAACCAAAAAATCCTAAAAACCCTAGAACACCCTAGAAAATCTTAAAAACCCAAGAAATCCCTAAAAATCCTAGAAAACCATAGAAAATCCGAAAACCCTAAAAACCTTAGAAAACCCTAGAAAATCCTAAAAAACCCTAGAAAACCCTAGATAACCTTAGATAACCCTAAAATACCTTAAAAATCCTAGAAATCCCTAAAAACCCTAGAAAAATGTAGAAAATCCTAAAAAATCCAAGAAAACCCTAAAAACCCTAATAAACCCTAGAAAACGCTAAAAACCCTAGAAAATCCAAAAAAACATATAAAACCGTAAAAAACAAAAAAAACCTAAAAATCCTAGAAAACCCTAAAAACCTTAGAAAACCATAAAAAACCCTAGAGAAGCCTAAAAAACCCTAAAAACCCTAGAAAACCCTAGGAAATCCTACAAACCCTAGAAAATCCTAAAAACCCTAAAAAACCCTAGAAAACCCAAGAAAATCCAAGAAAACCCTAGAGAATTCTAGAAAAGCCTAAAAATCCTAGAAAACCCTAAAAACCCTAGAAAACCCTAGAAAACCCTAAAGAATCCTAGAAAACTCCGGAAATTTCTAAAAAATCCTAGAAAACCCTAGAAAACCTAAGAAAACCCTAAAAAACCCTACAAAACCATATAAAACCCTAAAAAACCTAGAAAATTCTAAAAACCCTAGAAAACCCTAAAATCCCTAGAAAACCCTAGATAATCCTAAAAACCCTAAAAAATCCTAAAAACCCTAGAAAACCCAAAAAAATCCAAGAAAACCCTAGAAAATCCTAGAAAACCCTAAAAATCCTAGAAAACCCTAAAAACCCTTGAAAACCCTAGAAAACCCTAAAGAATCCTAGAAAACCCTGAAAATTCCTAAAAAATCCTAGAAAACCCTAGAAAACCTAAGAGAATCCTAAAAAACCATATAAAACCCTAAAAACCCCTAGAAAATTCTAAAAACCCTAAAAAACTCTAAAATTCCTAGAAAATCCTAGAAAATCCTAAAAACCATAGAAAATCCTAAAATACCCTAAAAAACCCAAGAAAACCCTAAAAACTCTTGAAAACCCTAGAAAACCATAGAAAACCCAAGAAAATCCTAGAAAACCCTAGAAAACACAAGAAAACCCTAGAAAACCCCAAGAAAACCCTAAAATACCCTAAAAACCCTAGAAAACCCTAAAAACCCTAAAAAATCCTAGAAAACCCTAGAAACCCTAAAAATCCTAGAAAACCTTAGAAACCCTAAAAACCCTAGAAAACCCTAGAAAACCCTAAAAAACCCTAGAAAACCCTAAAAACACTAGAAAACGCTAAAAACCCTTGAAAACCCTAAAAAACCCTAAAAATCCTAAAAACCCTAGAACATCATAGAAAATCTTAAAAACCCAACAAATCCTTTAAAACCCTAGAAAACCATAGAAAATCCTAAAACCCTAGAAAACCCTAAAAACCTTAGAAAACTATAGAAAATCCTAAAAAATCCTAGAAAACTAGAGATAACCCTAAAATACCCTAGAGAACCCTAAAAACCCTAAAAAATCCTAGAAAACCCTAAAATCCCTAGAAAACTCTAGAAAATCATAAAAAATCCTAGAAAACCCTAAAAATCCAAAAAACACTAGAAAACCGTGGAAAATCCTAGAAAACCCTAAAAACCCTAAAAACCATAGAAAACCCTAAAAAACCCAAGAAAAACCTAAAAAACCCTAGAAAACCCTAGAAAATCCTAAAAACCCTAAAAACTCTAGAAAAGTCTAAAAAACCCTAAAAACCCCTAGAAAACCCTAGAAAACCCTAGAAACCCTAGAAAATCCTAAAAACCCTAAAAACTCTAGAAAAGTCTAAAAAACCCTAAAAACCCCTAGAAAACCCTAGAAAACCCTAGAAACCCTAGAAAATCCTAAAAACCCTAAAAACCCTAAAAAACCCTAGAAAACCCAAGAAAATCCAAGAAAACCCTAGCGAATTCTAGAAAACCCTAAAAACCCTAGAAAACCCTAGAAAACCCTAAAAAACCCTAGAAAACCCTAAAAACACTAGAAAACGCTAAAAACCCTTGAAAACCCTAAAAAACCCTAAAAATCCTAAAAACCCTAGAACATCATAGAAAATCTTAAAAACCCAACAAATCCTTTAAAACCCTAGAAAACCATAGAAAATCCTAAAACCCTAGAAAACCCTAAAAACCTTAGAAAACTATAGAAAATCCTAAAAAATCCTAGAAAACTAGAGATAACCCTAAAATACCCTAGAGAACCCTAAAAACCCTAAAAAATCCTAGAAAACCCTAAAATCCCTAGAAAACTCTAGAAAATCATAAAAAA
>NW_026264962.1:0-33799 GCF_000817695.3 Arachis duranensis | reverse complement strand
TTAGAGAATCCTAGAAAATCCTCGAAAACCATAGAAAACCCTAAAAACCCTTGAAAATACTCGAAAAACCCTAAAAAGTCCCTCGAAAACCCTAGAAAAACCCTAGAAAATCTTAGAAAACCTTAGAAAATCCTAGAAAAGCATAGAAAAACCCTAGAAAACCTTAGAAAATCCTAGAAAAACCCTCGAAAACCATAGAAAATCCTAAAAAACTCTCGAAAACACTAGAAAAACCCTCGAAAACCCAAGCAAATCCTAGAAAACACTAGAAAAACCCTAAAAAAACCTAGGAAACCCTAGAAAACCCATAAAAAACCCTAGAAAATCCTTGAAAAGCGTAGAAAACCCTAGAAAACCCTAGAAAAACCTAGAAAACCCTAGAAAATCCTAGCAAATCCTAGAAAACCCTCGAAAACCATAGAAAACCCTAAAAAATCCTTGAATACCCTAGAAAATACTAGAAAAACCATAAAAAAAACCATCGAAAACCCTAAGAAAACCCTAGAAAATCCTAGAAAAACCCTCAAAAACCATAGAAAATTCTAAAAAACCCTCCAAAACCCTAGAAAAGCTATAGAAAATCCTAGGAAACCCTAGAAAATCCTAAAAAAACCCTAGAAAAACTTAGAAAAACTTAGAAAACCCTCAGAAATCCCTAGAAAACCGTAGAAAACCCAACAAAACCTAGAAAACCCAAGAAAACCCTAAAAAATTTTAGAAAAACCACAGAAAATCCTAGAAACCTTAGAAAATTATTGAAAAATCCTCAAAAACCATAGAAAACAATAAAAAACTCTCGAAAATTCTAGAAAATCCTAAGAAACTCTTAGAAACACCCTAGAAATCCCTAGAAAACTCGAGAAAACTTTAGAAAATCCATAGAAAATCCTAGAAAAACCCTAGAAATCCCTAGAAAATCCAAGAAAATCCCTAGAAAAACTTAGAAAACCCTTAGAAATTCCTAGAAAACCGTAGAAAACAAAAAAAATCTTAGAAAACTCTAGAAAATCCTAGAAAATTCTGGAAAAACCACAGAAAATCCTAGAAAACCTTAGAAAATCCTAGAAAAACCCTTGAAAACCATAGAAAACAATAAAAAACTCTCGAAAATTCTAGAAAACCCTAAGAAAATCTTAGAAACACCCTAGAAATCCCTAGAAAACTCTAGAAAACCTTAGAAAATCCCTAGAGAATCCTAGAAAATCCTAGAAAACACTAGAAAACCAAAGAAAACCCATGGAAATCCCTAGAAAAATCTAAAAAATCCTTAGAAATTCCTAGAAAATCCTAGAAAACCCAAGAAAATCCTAGAAAACCCCATAAAATCCTAGAAAATCCTAGAAAAACCCTTGAAAACCGTAAAAAACCCTAAAAAACCTGAGAAAACCCTAAGAAAACCTCAGAAAACACTATAAATCCATAGAAAGCCCTAGAAAAACATGGAAAAACCCTAGAAAATCCTAGAAAATCGTAGAAAACTATAAAAAAACCCTAGAAGATCCTAGAAAACTCCTAGAAAAACCTAGAAAACCCTCAAAAATCCTTAGAAAACCCTAGAAAATCCTAGAAAACTCTTGAAAATCTTAGAAAACCCTAGAAAACCCTAGAAACCCTAGAAACCCCAAAAAACCCTAAAAAACCCTAGAAAACCCTAAGAACCCTAGAAAACTCTAAAAAATTCTAGAAAACCCTAGAAAACCCTAAAAATCCTAGAAAACCCTGAAAAATCCTAGAAAACCCTAAAAAATCCTAGAAAACCCAAGAAAACTCTAAAAAAACCCGAAAAATCTAGAAAACCCTTAAAAATCCTAAAAGATCCTAAAAACCCTAGAAATCCCTAAAAAACCCTAGAAAATCTTAAAAAAATACCCTAAAAAATCTTAGAAAACCCTAGAAACCCTAAAAACCCTAGAAAACCTTCTAAAATCCTAGAAAACCCTAGAAAACCCTAGAAAACCCTTAAAACCCTAGAAAAACCTATAAAACCCTAGAAAACCCTAGAAAATCTTAAAATCATAAAAACCCTAGAAGACCCAAGAAAATTCTAAAAACCCTAAAAATACTAGAAAACCCTAAAAACCCTTGAAAACCCTAAAAATCCAAAAAATCCTAAAAACTCTAGAACACCCTAGAAAACCTTAAAAACCCAAGAAATCCCTAAAAACCCTAGAAAACCATAGAAAATCCTAAAACCCTAGAAAACCCTAAGAACCTTGGAAAATCCTAGAAAATCCTAAAAAATCCTAGATAACCCTAAAAACCCTAGAATACCCTAAAAACACTAAAAACCCTAGAAATGCTTTAAAAACCCTAAAAAACCCTAGAAATCCCTGGAAAACCCTGGAAACCCTAGAAAACACTAAAACCCTAAAAAACCCAAGAAAAGCCTAAAAAATCCTTGAAAACCCTAGAAACCCCCTAAAAACCCTAGAAAATCCGAGAATACCTTAAAAACCCTAGAAAATACTAGAAAATCCTAGCATACCCTAAAAAACCTAGAAACCCCTAGAAAACCCTAGAAAACACTAGAAAATCCTAAAAAATCCAAGGAAACCCTAAAAACCCTCCCTAAAAATCCTAAAAAATCCTAGAAAATCCTAAAAACCCTTGTAAATCCTAAAAAAACCCTAAGAATTCTAGAAAACTATAAAAACCTTAAAAAATCCTAATAAACCCTAGAAAACGCTAAAAAACCCTAGAAAACCCTAGAAAACCCAAAAAAACCATATAAAACCCTAAAAAACGCTAGAAAACAAAAAAAAAAACTAAAAACCCAAGAAAACCCTAAAAATCCCTAAAACCCCTAGAAAACCATAGAAAATTTTAAAACCCTAGAAAACCCTAAAAACCCTAGAAAATCCTAAAAAACCCTAGATAATCCTAGATAACACAAGAAAACCCTAAAATACCATAAAAACACTAGAAAACCCTAAAAAATCCTACAAAATCCTAGAAACCCTAAAAACCCTAGAAAACCCAAGAAAACCCTAAAAACCCTAAAAAACCCTAGAAAACCCTAGAAAACTCTAAAAAAACCCGAAAAATCTAGAAAACCCTTAAAAATCCTAAAGGATCCTAAAAACCCTAGAAATTCCTAAAAAACCCTAGGAAATCCTAGAAAACTAAAAAAAATCCTAAAAACCCTTAAATACCCTAAAAACCCTAGAAAACCCTAAACACCCTAAAAAATCCTAGAAACCCTAAAAACCCTAGAAAACCCTAGAAAACCCTAAAAACCCTTGAAAAACCTAGAAAACCCTAGAAAATCTTAAAAACCCTAAAAATCCTAGAAAACCCTAGATAATCCTAAAAATCCTAAAAACACTAGAAAACCCTAAAAATCCTTGAAAACCCTAAAAAACCCAAAAAATCCTAAAAACCCTAGAACACCCTAAAAATCCTTAAAAACCCAAGAAATCCCTAAAAGTCCTAGAAAACCATAGAAAATCCTAAAACCCTAGAAAACCCTAGAAACTTTAGAAAATCCTAGAAAATCCTAAAAAAGCCCTAGAAAACCTACATAACCCTAGATAACCCAAAAATACCCTAAAAATCCTAGAAAACCTAAAAACGCAAAAAACCCTAGAAAAGCCTAAAAAACCTTAAAAAATCATAGAAAATCCTAGAAACCCTAGAAAACCCTAAAACCCTAAAAAACCCTAGAAAACCCTAAAAAATCCTAGAAAACGCTAGAAAACCATAAAAACCCTAGAAAATCCTAGAATACCCTAAAAAACCCTAGAAACCCCTAGAAAACTCTAGAAAACACTCGAGAATCCTAAAAAACCTAAGAAAACCATAAAAACCCTAGAAAACGCTAAAAATCCAAAAAAAATTTAGAAAACCCTAGAAACCCTTGAAAATCCTAAAAATCCTAAAAATCCTAGAAAACCGTAAAAACCTTAGAAAACCCTAATAAACCCCAGAAAACGCTAAAAAACCCTAGAAAACCCAAAAAACCATATAAAACCCTAAAAAACCCTGGAAAACAAAAAAACGTAAAAACCCCAGAAAGCCCTAAAATCCCTAAAACCCCTAGAAAACCATAGAAAATCCTAAAACCCTAGAAAACCCTAGAAAATCCTAAAAAACCCTAGAAATACCTAGATAACCATAGATAATACAAGAAAACCCTAGAAAACCCTAAAAATCCTAGAAAACCCTAAAAACCTTAGAAAACTATAAAAACCCTAGAAAACCCTAAAAATCCTAGAAAACTCTAAAAAACCCTAAAAAACCCTAGAAAACCCTAAAAACTCTAGAAAATCCTAGAAAACCCTTAAAAATCATAGAAGAACCTAGAAAACCCTAAAAAATCCTAGAAAACCTTAAAAAACCCTAGAAAACCCTAGCAAACCCTAAAAATCCTAGAAAACCCTAAAAACCCTAGAAAACCCTAAAAACCCTAGAAAACCTTAGAAAATCCAAAAAAAACCCTGAAAAACCATGAAAACCTAAAAAAACCCTAGAAAACCCAAGAAATCCCTAAAAACCCTAGAAAACGATAGAAAATCCTAAAACTCAAGAAAACCCTAGAAAATCCTAGAAAACCCTAAAAACCATAGAAAACTCTAGAAAATCCTAGAAAACTCTAAAAAAACGGGAAAAACCTAGAAAACCCTTAAAAACCTTAGAAGATCCTAAGAACCCTTGAAATCCCTAAAAAACCCTAGAAAATCCTAGAAAACTCAAAAAAATCCTAAAAACCCTAAAAACTCTAAAAAACCCTAGAAAACCCAAGAAAATCCAAGAAAACACTAGAGAACTCTAGAAAACCCTAAAAATACTAGAAAACCCTAAAAAACCCTAGAAAACCCTAGAAAACCCTAAAGAATCCTAGAAAACTCTGGAAATTCCTAGAAAACCCTAGAAAACCATAGAAAACCTAAGAAAACCCTGAAAAACTCTAGAAAATCATATAAAACCCAAAAAAACCCTCAAAAACCCTAAAATACCCTAAAAACCTAAAATACCCTTAAAACCTAAAAAAATACTAAAAACTCTAGAAAATCTCTAGAAAACCCTAGAATACCCTAAAAACTCAAGAAAACCCTAAAAAACCCTAGAAAATCCTAAAAAAATCCTAGAAAACCCTAAAAACCATAGAAAACCCTAAAAACCCTAGAAAAACCTAGAAAACCCTAGAAAATCCTAGAAAAACCTATAAAACCCTAAAAAATCCTAGAAAACTCTAAAAAATCCTTGATAACGCTAAAAACCATAGAAAACCCTAATAAACCCTAGAAAACCCTAGAAAACACAAAAAAACCATATAAAACTCTAAAAAATACTAGAAAACCAAAAAAACATAAAAAAAGCCTAGAAAATCCTAGAAAACCCCAAAACTCTAAAAACCCTAGAACACCCTGGAAAACCCTAAAAAACCCTAGAAAAGCCTAGAAAACCCAAAAAGAACCATATAAAACCCAAAAAAACCCTGGAAAACTAAAAAAACCTAAAAAAACCCCTAGGAAACCCAAGAAATCCCTAAAAACCCTAGAAAACCATAGAAAATCCTAAAACCCTAGAAAACTCTAAAAAAAACCCGAAAAATCTAGAAAACCCTTAAAAATCCTAGAAGATCCTAAAAACCCTAGCAATCCCTAAAAAACCCTAGAAAATCCTAGAAAACTTAAAAAAAATCCTAAAAACCCTAAAAAACCCTAAAAACCATAGAAAACCCTAAAAATCTTAGAAAACCCTAGAAAACCCCAAAAACCCCAGAAAATCCTAAAAAACACTAGAAAATCCTAGATAACCCTAGATAACACAAGAAAACCCTAAAATACTAAAAAACCGTAGAAATCCATAAAAAATCCTAGAAATCCCTAGAAAACCCTAGAAAATCCTAAAAAACCTAAGAAAACCCTAAAAACCCTAGAAAACCCTAAAAATCCTAAAAAATCCTAGAAAACCCTAAAAACCCTTGAAAACCCTAAAAAACCCTAAAAATCCTAATAAACCCTAGAAAACGCTAAAAAACTCTAGAAAACCCTAGAAAACCCAAAAAAACCATATAAAACCCTAGATAAACCCTAGAAAACAAAAAAAAAACCTAGAAACGCAAGAAAACCCTAAAAATTCCTAAAAACCCTAGAAAACCCTAGAAAACCCTAGAAAATCCTAAAAAATCCTAGAAAAACCTATATAACCCTAGATAACACAAGAAAACCCTAAAATACCCTAAAAACCCTAGAAAACCCTAAAAAATCCTAGAAAACCTTAGAAACCCTAAAAACCCTAAAAAACCCAAGAAAATCCTAAAAACCCTAAAAAACCCTAGAAATACTAGAAAACTAAAAAAAACCCTGGAAAACCCTAAAAAATCCTAAAACCCTAGAAAATCCTAAAAACCCTAGAAAATCTTAGAAAATTCTAGAAACCGTAGAAAACCCTAAAAACCTTAAAAAACCCTAGAAAATCCTAAAAACCCTAGAAAACTCTAAAAAATCCTAGAAAACCCTAAAAAACCCTAGAAAACCCTAGATAACCCTAGACAACCCAAAAAACCCTAAAAACCCTGAAAAATCCTAGAAAACCCCTAAAAACCCTTGAAAATCCTAAAAACCCTAGAAAACCCAAAAAACCCTAAAAACCCAAAAAAATCCTAGAAAACCCTAAAAACCCTTGAAAACCCTAAAAAACCCTAAAAATCCTAGAAAACCATAAAAACCTTAGAAAACCCTAATAAACCCTAGAAAACGCTAAAAAACCCTAGAAAACCCAAAAAACCATATAAAACCTTAGAAGCCCTAGAAAACAAAAAAAACCTAAAAACACTAGAAAAAACCCTAAAGAACCCTAAAAACACTAAAAAACCCTAAAAATACAAGAAAAAACTAGAAACCCTAAAAACTCTAGAAAATCCTAGAAAACTCTAGAAAACCCTAAAAAAACCCTAAAAAAACCTAAAGACCCTAAAAACACTAGAAAACTGTAAAAAACCCTTGAAAATCCTAAAACCCTAGAAAACCCTAAAAACCCTAGAAAACCCTAAAATCACTAGAAACCCTAGAAAACCCTAAAATCCCTTGAAATCCTAGAAAACCCTAAAAACCCTAGAAAATCCTAGAAAACCCTAATAATCCTAGAAAACCGTAAAAACCTTAAAAAACACTAATAAACCCTAGAAATGCTAGAAAACCCTAGAAAACCCAAAAAAAACCATATAAAACCCTAAAAAACCCTAGAAAACCAAAAAAACCTAAAAACCCTAGAAAACCCTAAAAATCCTAGAAAACCATAGAAAATCCTAAAATCCTAGAAAACGCTAGAAACTCCTAAAAAACCCTAGAAAAACCTAAAAACCCTAAAAACACTTGAAAACCCTAAAAACCCTTGAAAACCCTAAAGAACCCAAAAAATCCTAAAAACCCTAGAACACCCTAGAAAACCTTAAAAACCCAAGAAATCCCTAAAAACCTTAGAAAACCCTAGAAATCCTAAATAACCCTAGAAAACCCTAGATAACCCTAGATAACTCTAAAAATCCTAGAAAACCCTAAAAACCCAAGAAAAGCCTAAAAAACCCTAAACAATCCTAGAAATCCCTAGAAAACCCTATAAACACTAGAAAATCCTAGAAAATCCTAAAAAATCCTAGAAAACCCTAAAAACCCTAGAAAACCCTAGAAAATCCTAGAATACCCTAAAAATCCTAGAAAACCCTAAAAACCCTAAAAACCCTAGAAAACCCTAGAAACCCCTAGAAAACCCTAGAAAACCCGAGAAAATCCTAAAAAACCCAAGAAAACTCTAAAAACCCTAGAAAACCCTAAAAACCCTAAAAAATCCTAGAAAACACTAAAAAACACTTGAAAATCCTAAAAAAACGCTAAAAATCCTAGAAAATCGTAAAAAGCTTAGAAAACCCTAATAAACCCTAGAAAACGCTAAAAAACCCTAGAAAACCCTAGAAAACCCAAAAAACCATATAAAACCCTAAAAACCCTAGAAAACAAAAAAAAAACCTAAAAAACCTAGAAAACCCTAAAAATCCCTAAAAACCCTAGAAAACCATAGAAAATCCTAAAACCCTAGAAAATCCTAAAAACCTTAGAAAACCCTAGAAAATCCTAAAAAATCCTAGAAAACCCTAGATAACCCTAGATAACAAAAGAAAAACCTAGAAAACCCTAAAAAATCCTAAAATCCTAGAAAACCCTAGAAAATCCTAGAAAACCCTAAAAAAATCCAAAAAATCTAGAAAACCCTTAAAAATCCTAGAAGATCCTAAAAACCCTAGAAATCCCTAAAAAACCCTAGAAAATCTTAGAAAACTCAAAAAAAATCCTAAAAACCCTAAAATACCCTAAAAACCCTAGAAAATCCTAAAAATCTTAGAAAACCCTAGAAAACCCTAAAAATCCCTAAAAACCCTAGAAAACAATAGAAAATCCTAATACCCTAGAAAAAACCCAAAAAACCCTAGAAAACCCTAAAAAATCCTAGAAAACCCTAGAAACCCTAAAAACCCTAAAAAACCCTAGAAAATCCTAAAAAACCCTAGGAAACCCTAGATAATCCTAGATAATCCTAAAATACCCTAAAAATCCTAGAAAACCCTAAAAATCCCAAAAACCCTAGAAAAGCCTAAAAAACCCTAAAAAATCCTAGAAACCCCTAGAAAACCCTAGAAAACCCTAGAAAACTCTTAAAACCCTAGAAAACCCTAGAAAACCCTAGAAAATCCTAAAAACCCAAAAAAATCATATAAAACCCTAAAAAATCCTAGAAAACCAAAAAAACCTAGAAAACCCTAGAAAACATTAAAAACCCAAGAAAACCCTAGAAAATCCTAAAAATCCAAGAAATCCCTAAAAACCCTAGAAAACCATAGGAAATCATAAAAACCCTAGAAAACCCTAGATAACCTTAAAATACCCTAGAAAATCCTAGAAAACTCTAAAAACCGTAAAAACCCTAGAAAAGCCTAAAAAAACCTAAAAAACCCTAGAAAATCCTAGAAAACCCTAGAAACCCTAGAAAACCCTAAAATCCTAAAAAACCCTAGAAAACCCTAGATAACCCTAAAATACCCTAGAAAACCCTAGAAAACTCTAAAAACCGTAAAAACCCTAAAAAAGCCTAAAAAAACCCTAAAAACCCTGGAAAATCCTAGAAAACCCTAGAAACTCTAGAAAACCCTAAAACCATAAAAAATCCTAGAAAACCCTAAAAAATCCTAGAAAACCCTAGAATACCCTAAAAACCCTAGAAAACCCTAAAATACCCTAAAAACCCTAGAAATCCCTAGAAAATCCTGGAATACCCTAAAAACCTAAAAAACCCTAAAACTCCTAAAAACCCTAGAAAACCCTAAAAAATCCTAGAAAACCCTAAAAATCCTAGAAAACCCGAAAAACCCTTGAAAACCCTAAAAAACCCTAAAAATTCTAGAAAACTGTAAAAACCTTAGAAAACCCTAATAAACCCTAGAAAACGGTAGAAAATCCAAAAAAACCCTAGAAAACAAAAAAACCTAAAAACCCTAGAAAACCATAAAAATCTTAGAACACCATAGAAATTCCTAAAACCCTAGAAAACCCTACAAAACCCTATTAAACCCTAGAAAATCCTAAAAAACCCTAGAAAAACCTAAAAACACTAGAAAACCCTAAAAAATAAAAAAAAATCCTAAAAACCCTAGAACAACCTAGAAAATCTTAAAAACCCAAGAAATCCCTAAAAATCCTAGAAAACCATAGAAAATCCTAAAACCCTAAAAACCTTAGAAAACCCTAGAATATACTAAAAAACCCTAGAAAATCCTAGATAACCCTAGATAACCCTAAAATACCCTAAAAATCCAAGAAAACCCTAAAAACCCTAAAAACCCTAGAAAAGCCAAAAAATCCCTAAAAAATCCTAGAAACTCCTAAAAAACCCTAGAAACCCTAGAAAACCCTAAGAATCCTAGAAAACCCTAAAAACCCTAGAAAACCCTAGAAAACCCTAGAAAATCCTAGAATACCCTAAAAATCCTAGAAAACCCTTAAAACCCTAAAAATCCTAGAAAACCCTAAAAACCCTAAAAACCCCTAGAAAACCCTAGAAAATCCTAAAAAACCCAAGAAAACTCTAAAAACCCTAGAAAACCCAAAAAACCCTAAAAAATCCTAGAAAACACTAAAAACACTTGAAAATCCTAAAAATCCCTAAAAATCCTAGAAAACCGTAAAAACCTTAGGAAACCCTAATAAACCCTAGAAAACGCTAAAAAACCCTAGAAAACCCTAGAAAACCCACAAACCATATAAAACCCTAAAAACCCTAGAAACCCTAGAAAACAAAAAAAACCTAAAAACCCTAGAAAACCCTAAAAACCATGGAAAACCCTAGAAAATCCTAAAAATCCTAGAAAACCCTAGATAACACAAGAAAACCCTAAAATACCCTTGAAAACCCTAAAAATACGAGAAAAAACTAGAAACCCTAAGAACCCTAGAAAACCCAAGAAAACCTTGGAAAACTCTAGAAAACCCTAAAAACCCTAGAAAAACCTAAAAACCCTAAAAACACTAGAAAACTGTAAAAAACCCTAGAAAATCCTAAAACCCTAGAAAACCCTAAAATCTCTAGAAACCCTAGAAAACCCTAAAATCTCTAGAAACCCTCGAAAACACTAAAAAACCCTAAAACCCTTGAAAACCCTAAAAACCCTAAAACCCTAAAGAACCCTAGAAAACCCTAACCTAGAAAACCCTAAAAACCCAAGAAAACCCTAGAAAATCCTAGAATACCCTAAAAACCCTAGAAAATCCTAAAAACCCTAGAAACCCCTAGAAAATCCTAGAAAACCCTAGAAAATCCTAAAGAATCCAAGAAAATCCTAAAAACCCTAGAAAACCCTAAAAACCCTAAAAAATCCTAGAAAACCCTAAAAACTCTAGAAAACTCTAGAAACCCCTAAAAATCCTAAAAACCCTAAAAACCCTAGAAAACCGTAGAAATCCCTAAAAAACCCTAGAAAATCCTAGAAAACTCAAAAAAATCCTAAAAACCCTAAAATACCCTAAAAACCCTAGAAAACCCTAAAAATCCTAGAAAACCCTAGAAAATCCTAAAAATCCCTAAAAACCCTAGAAGACCATAGAAAATCCTAAAACCCTAGAAAACCCTAAAAACCCTAGAAAACCCTAAAAAACCCTAGAAAACCATAGAAAACTCTAAACAAATCGGAAAAACTTAGAAAACCCTTAAAAATCCTAGAAGAACCTAAAAACCTTGAAATCTATAAAAAACCCTAGAAAACCCTAGAAAACTCAAAAAAATCCTAAAAACCCTAAAAACTCTAAAAAAAACCCTAGAAAACCCAAGAAAATCCAAGAAAACACTAGAGAATTCTAGAAAACCCTAAAAATCCTAGAAAACCCTAAAAAATCTTAGAAAACCCTGGAAAACCCTAAAGAATCCTAGAAAACCCTAAAAATTCCTAAAAAAACCCTAGAAAACCATAGAAAACCTAAGAGAATCCTAAAAACCCTAGAAAACGATATAAAACCCAAAAAAACCTCGAAAACCCTTAAATACCCTAAAAACCTAAGAAAACACTAAAAACTCTAGAAAATCCTAGAAAATCCTAGAAAATCCTAGAATACCCTAAAAACTCTAGAAAACCCTAAAAAAACCCTAGAAGATCCTAAAAAACCCTAAAAAATCCTAGAAAACCCTAAAAATCCTAGAGAATCCTAAAAACCCTAGAAAACACTAGAAAATCCTAGAAAAACCTATAAAACCCTAGAAAACCCTAGAATACCCTAAAAAATCCTTGATAACCCTAAAAACCATAGAAAACCCTAATAAACCCTAGAAAACCCTAAAAAACCCTAGAAAACCCTAGAAAACCCAGAAAAATCATATAAAACCCTAAGAAATCCTAGAAAACAAAAAAAAACATAAAAAACCCTAGAAAACACTAGAAAACCCAAAAACTCTAAAAATCCTAGAACACCTAGAAAACCCAAAAAAATCATATAAAAACCAAAAAAACCCTGGAAAACCAAAAAAACCTAAAAAAACCCTTTCAACCCAAGAAATCACGAAAAATAATAGAAAACCATAGAAAATCTTAAAACCCTAGAAAACCCTAGAAAATCCTAGCAAAACCCTAAAAAACCCTAGAAAACCCTAGAAAACTCTAAAAAAAATCCGAAAAATCTAGAAAACCCTTAAAAATCCTAGAAGATCCTAAAAACCCTAGAAATCCCTAAAAAACCTAGAATATCCTAGAAAACTCAAAAAAATCCTAAAAACCCTAAAAATCCTAGAAAACCCTAAAAATCCTAAAAATCCTAGAAAACCCTAGAAAACCCTAAAAAACCCTAAAAATCCTAGAAAACCCTAGAAAACCCTAAAAATCCCTAAAAACCCTAGAAAACCATAGAAAATCCTAAAACCCTAGAAAACCCTAAAAACCCTAGAAAACCCTAAAAAACCCTATAAAACCCTAGAAAACTCTAAAAAAACCGGAAAAACTCTAAAAAACCCTAGAAAACCCTTAAAAATCCTAGAAGATCCTAAAAACCCTTGAAATCCCCTAAAACACCCTAGAAAACCCTAGAAAACTCAAAAAAATTCTAAAAACCTTAAAAACTCTAAAAAACCCTAGAAAACCCAAGAAAATCCAAGAAAACACTAGAGAATTCTAGAAAACCCTAAAAATCCTAGAAAACCCTAAAAAATCTTAGAAAACCCTAGAAAACCCTAAAGAATCCTAGAAAACCCTGAAAATTCCTAAAAAAACCCTTAGAAAATCATAGAAAACCTAAGAAAACCCTAAAAAACCCTAGAAAACCATATAAAAACCAAAAAAATCTCGAAAACCCTAAAATACCCTAAAAACCTAAGAAAACACTAAAAACTCTAGAGAATCCTAGAAAAACCTTGAATACCCTAAAAACTCAAGAAAACCCTAAAAACCCTAGAAAATCCTAAAAAACCCTAAAAAAATCCTAGAAAACCCTAAAAATCCTAGAAAACCCTAAAAATCCTAGAAAACCCTAGAAAATCCTAGAAAAACCTATAAAACTCTACAAAATACTAGAAAACCCTAAAAAATCCTTGAAAACCCTAAAAAATCCTTGATAACCCTAAAAAACCCAGAAAAACCATATAAAACTCTAAAAAATCCTAGAAAACAACAAAAAAACATAAAAAAATCCTAGAAAACCCTAGAAAACCCAAAAAGTCTGAAAATCCTAGAACATCCTAGAAAATCCTAAAAAATCCTAGAAAAGCCTAGAAAACCCGAAAAAACCATATAAAAACCAAAAGAACCCTGGAAAACCAAAAAAACCTAAAAAACCCCTTTCAACCCAAGAAATCCCGAAAAACCCTAGAAAACCATGGAAAATCTTAAAACCCTAGAAAACCCTAGAAAATCCTAGCAAAACCCTAAAAAACCTAGAAAACCCTAGAAAACTCTAAAAAAACCCGAAAAATCTAGAAAACCCTTAGAAATCCTAGAAGATCCTAAAAACCCTAGAAATCCCTAAAAAATCCTAGAAAATCCTAGAAAACTCAAAAAAATCTTAAAAACCCTAAAATACCCTAAAAACCCTAGAAAACCCTAAAAATCCTAAAAAACCCTAGAAAACCCTAAAAATCCCTAAAAACCCTAGAAAACCATAGAAAATCCTAAAACCCTAGAAAACCCTAGAAACCCTAGAAAACCCTAGAAAACTCAAAAAAATCCTAAAAACCTTAAAAACTCTAAAAAACCCTAGAAAACCCAAGAAAATCCAAGAAAACATTAGAGAATTCTAGAAAACCCTAAAAATCCTAGAAAACCCTAAAAAATCTTAGAAAACCCTAGAAAACCCTAAAGAATCCTAGAAAACCCTGAAAAATCCTTAAAAAATCCTAAAAAACCTAAGGAAACCCTAAAAAATCCTAGAAAACCATATAAAAACCAAAAAAATCTCGACAACCCTAAAATACCCTAAAAACCCTAGAAAACCCTAAAAATCCTAGAAAACCCTAGAAAACCCTAAAAATCCCTAAAAACCCTAGAAAACCATAGAAAATCCTAAAACCCTAGAAAACCCTAGAAAATCCTAAAAACCCTAGAAAATGCTAGATAACCCTAGATAACACAAGAAAATCCTAAAATACCCTAAAAACCCTAGAAAACCATAAAAAATCCTAGAAAACCCTAGAAATCCTAAAAATCCTAGAAAACCCAAGATAACCCTAGATAACCCTAAAATACCCTAAAAATCCTAGAAAACCTTAAAACCCCTAAAACCCTTGAAAAGCCTAGAAAAACCTAAAAAACCCTAGAAAATCATAGAAAACCCTAGAAAACCATAGAAAACCCTAGAAAATCCTAGAATACCCTAAAATACCCTAAAAACCGTAGAAAATCCTAAAATACCCTAAAAACCCTAGAAAACCCTAAAAAATCCTACAAAACCCTAGAAATCCTAAAAACCCTAGAAAACCCAAGAAAATCCTAAAAACCCTAGAAAAACCTAAAATCCCTAAAAATACTAGAAAACTGTAAAAAACCCTAGAAAACCCTAAAAAATCCTAAAACTGTAGAAAACCCTAAAAACCCAAGAAAATCCTAGAAAATCCTAGAAAACCCTAGAAAACCTAAAAAATCCTAAAAACCCTAAAAAACCCTAGAAAACCCTAAAAACCCTAGAAAACTCAAAAAAATCCTAGAAAACCCTAGAAAACCCTAAAAACCCTAGAAAACTCAAAAAAATCCTAGATAAACCCTAGAAATTTCAAAAAAACCCAAGAAACCCCTAAAAAACCCTAGAAAACCCTAGATAACCCTAGACAACCCAAAAAACCCTAAAACCCTAAAAAATCCTTGAAAACCCTAAAAACCCTTGAAAACCCTAAAAACCCTAGAAAACTAAAAAACACTAAAAACCCTAAAAAATCCTAGAAAACCCTAAAAACCCTTGAAAATCGTAAAAAACCCTAAAAATCCTAGATAACCCTAAAAATCTTAGAAAACCCTAATAAACCCTAGAAAACCCAAAAAAATCATATAAAACCCTAAAAAATCCTAGAAAACCAAAAAAACCTCGAAAACCCTAGAAAACCTTAAAAACCCAAGAAAACCCTAGAAAATCCTAAAAACTCTAAAAACAATAGAAAATCCTAAAAACCCTTGAAAACCCTAAAAAATCCTAAAAACCCTAGAACACCCTAGAAAATCTTAAAAACCATAGAAATCCCTAAAAACCCTAGAAAACCATAGAAAATCCTAAAACCCTAGAAAACCCTAAAAACCTTAGAAAACTGTAGAAAATCCTAGAAAATCCTAGATAACCCTAAAATTCCCTAGAAAACCCTAGAAAACTCTAAAACCCCTAAAAAACCCTAGAAAAACCTAAAAAATCATAGAAAACCCTAGAATACCCTAAAAACTGTAGAAAACCCTAGAATGCGCTAAAAATCCTAGAAAATCCTGGAATATCCTAAAAACCCTAGAAAACCCTAAAAACCCTAGAAACCCCTAGAAAACCCTAGAGAATCCTAAAAAACCCAAGAAAACCCTAAAAACCCTAGAAAACCCAAAAAAATCCTAGAAAATCCTAAAAACCCTTGAAAACTCTAAAAAACCTTAGAAAATCCTAAAACCCTACAAATCCCTAAAAACCTTAGAAATCCCTAGAAAATCCTAAAAAATCGTAGAAAACCCTAGATATCCCTAGATAACACAAGAAAATCCTAAAATACCCTAAAAACCCTAGAAAATCCTAAAAAATCCTAGAAAACCCTAGAAACCCTAAAAACCCTAGAAAACCGAAGAAAACCCTAAAAACCTTAGAAAACCCAAGAAAACCCTAAAAAACCCTAGGAAACCGTAAAACCCATAAAAAACCCTAGAAAACCCAAGAAAACCCTAGAAAACTCTAGAGAATCCTAAAAAACCTAGAAAAACCTAAAATCCCTAAAAACACTAGAAAACTGTAAAAAACCTAGAAAATCCTAAAACCCTAGAAAACCCTAAAAACCCTAGAAAATCTTAAATTCCCTTGAAACCCTAGAAAACTCTAAAAACCCTAGAAAACACTAAAAACCCTAAAAAATTCTAGAAAACCCTAAAAACCCTTGAAAACCCTAAAAAACCCTAATAATCCTAGAAAACCGTAAAAACCTTAGAAAACCCTAATAAACCCTAGAAATGCTAGAAAACCCAAAAAAACCATATAAAATCCTAAAAAACCCTAGAAAACAAAAAAAACCTAAAAATCCTAAAAAACCCTAAAAATCCTAGAAAACCATAGAAAATGCTAAAACCCTAAAAAACCCTAGAAAACCCTAGATAACCCTAGATAACCCTAAAATACCCTGAAAATCCTAGAAAATCCTAAAAATCCTAGAAAAGCCTAAAAAACCCTAAAAAATCCTAGAAACCCCCTAGAAAAACCTAGAAACCCTAGAAAATCCTAGAAAACCCTAAAAAATCTTAGAAAACCCTAAAAATCCTAGAAAATCCTAGAAAACACTAGAAAATCCTAGAATACCCTAAAAATCCTAGAAAACCCTAAAAACCCTAAAAACCCTAGAAAACCCTAAAAACCCTAGAAACCCCTAGAAAACCCTAGAAAACTCTAGAAAATCCTAAAAAACCCAAGAAAACTCTAAAAACCCTAAAAACACTAGAAAACCCAAGAAAACCCTAGAAAACACTAGAAAATCCTAAAAAATCCTAGAAAAACCTAAAAACCCTAAAAACACTAGAAAACTGTAAAAAACCCTAGAAAATCCTAAAACCCTAGAAAACCCTAAAAACCCTAGAAAACCCTAAAATCCCTAGAAAACCCTAGAAAATCCTAAAAAATCCTATAAAACCCTAAAAACCCTTGAAAACCCTAAAAAACCCCAAAAATCCTAGAAACGCTTGAAAACCCTAAAAAACCCTAAAATTCCTAGATAACCCTAGAAAATCCTAGAAAACACTAGAAAACCCTAGAAAATCCTAGAATAACCTAAAAAATTGTAGAAAACACTATAAAACCATAGAAACCCCTAGAAAACCCTAGGAAATCCTAGAAAACCCTAGAAACCCTAGAAAATCCTAAAAACCCTAAAAAACCCTAGAAAACCCTAAACCTTAAAAACCCTAGAAAACTCTAAAAAATCCTAGAAAATCCTAGAAAATCCTAAAACCCCTATAAAACCCTAGTAAATTCTAAAAAACACAGGAAAACCCTAAAAACCCTAATAAACCCTAGAAAACCCGAGAAAACACTTGATAACCCTAGACAACCCAAAAAACCCTAAAAACACTAAAAAATCCTAGAAAACCCTAAAAACCCTTGAAAATCCTTAAAATCCTAGAAAACCCAAAAAACCCTAAAAACCCTAAAAAATCCTAGAAAACCCTAGAAAACTAAAAAATCCTAAAAATCCTAGATAACCCTAAAAACCTTAGAAAAACCTAATAAACCCTAGAAAACCCTAAAACACCCTAGAAAACCCAAAAAAACCATATAAAACCCTAAAAAATCCTAGAAAACCGAAAAAACCTAGAAAACGCTAGAAAATTCTAAAAAAACCCTAAAAAACCCTTAAAAATCCTAGAAAACCATAAAAACCAGAGAAAACCCTAAAAACCCTAGAAAACCCTAGAAAATTCTAGAAAAACCTATAAAACCCTAAAAACCCTAGAAAATCCTAGAGAACCCTAAAAAATCGTAGAAAATCCTAGAAAACCCTAAAAAAATCCTAGATAACCCTAAAAACCATAGAAAACCCTAATAAACCTTAGAAAACCCTAAAAAACCCTAGAAAACACTAGAAAACCCAAAAAAATCATATAAAACCCAAAAAAATCCTGGAAAACCAAAAAAACCTAAAAAAAACCCTAGAAAACCCAAGAAATCCCTAAAAACCCAGAAAACCATAGAAAATCCGAAAATCCTAGAAAATCCTAGAAAACCCTAAAATACACTAGAAAATCCAAGAAAACTCTAAAAAAAACCCAAAATACCCTAAAAACCCTAGAAAATCCTAAAAATCCCTAAAAACCCTAGAAAACCATAAAAAATCCTAAAACCCTAAAAACCCCAGAAAACCCTAAAAATCCTAGAAAACCCTAGAAACCCTAACAACCCTAGAAAGCCCTAGAAAATCTTAAAAAACCCTAGAAAATCCTAGATAACCAAAAAAAACCTAAAATACCCTAAAAATCCTAGAAAACCCTAAAAACCCTTGAAAACACTAAAAAACCCTAAAAAACCCTAGAAAACCCTAAAAATCCTAGAAAACCCTAAAAAACCCTAGAAAACCCTAAAAAATCCTAGAAACCCCAAAAAACCCTAGAAAATCCTATAAAACCCTAAAAACCCAAGAAAACCCTAGAAAACCCTAAAAACCCTATAAAATCCTAGAAAACCCTAGAAAACCCTAGAAACCCCTAAAAACCCTAAAAACCCTAGAAAATCCTAAAAACCCTAGAAAACCCTAGAAATCCCTATAAAACTCTAGAAAATCCTAGAAAACTCAAAAAAATCCTAAAAAACCTAGAAAATCCTAGAAAACCCTAAAAATCCCTAAAAACCCTAGAAAAGCATAGAAAATCCTAAAACCCTAGAAAACACTAAAAACCCAAAAAAACCATATAAAACCCTAAAAAATCCTAAAAAACCAAAAAAACCTAAAAAATCCTAGAAAACCCAAAAATACATATAAAACCCAAAAAAACCTAAAAAAACCCTAGAAAATCCAAGAAATCCCAAAAAATCCTAGAAAACCATAGAAAATCCTAAAACCCTAGAAAACCCTAGAAAATCCTAGAAAACCCTAAAAAAAACCCAAAAAATCTAGAAAACCCTTAAAAATCCTAGAAGATCCTAAAAACCCTAGAAATCCCTAAAAAACTCTAGAAAATCATAGAAAACTCAAAAAAAATCCTAAAAATCCTAAAATACCCTAAAAACCCTAGAAAATCTTAAAAATCCTAGAAAACCCTAGAAACCCTATAAATCCCTAAAAACACTAGAAAACCATAGAAAATCCTAAAACCCTTGAAAACCCTTGAAAACCCTAAAAAATCCTAGAAAACCCTAGAAACCCTAAAAACCTTAGAAAACCCTAGAAAATCCTAAAAAATCCTAGAAAACACTAGATAACCCTAAAATACCCTAAAATTTTACAGAAAACCCTAAAAACCCTAAAAACCCTAGAAAAGCTTAAAAAATCCTAAAAAAATCCTAGAAACCCCTAGAAAACCCTAGAAACCCTATAAAACCCTAAAAAATCATAGAAAACCCTTAAAACCCTTGAAAACCCTAGAAAATCCTAAAATACCCTAAAAATCCTAGAAAACCCTAAAAACCCTAAAAACCCTAGAAAATTCTAAAAACCCTAAAAACCCCTAGAAAACCCTAGAAAATCCTAAAAAACCCAAGAAAACTCTAAAAACCCTAGAAAACCCTAAAAAAGCTAAAAAAATCCTAGAAAACACTAAAAATACTTGAAAATCCTAAAAAATCCTAAAAATCCTAGAAAACCGTAAAAACCTTAGAAAACTCTAATAAACCCTAGAAAACGCTAAAAAACCCTAGAAAACCCTAGAAAACCCACAAAACCATATAAAACCCTAAAAACACTAGAAAACAAAAAAACCTAAAAACCCTAGAAAACCCTAAAAATCCCTAAAAACCCTAGAAAACCATAGATAACACAAGAAAACCCTAAAATACCCTAAAAACCCTAGAAAACCCTAAAAATACAAGAAAAAATTAGAAACCCTAAAAGCCCTAGAAAACCCAGGAAAACCTTAGAAAACTCTAGAAAACCCTAAAAAACCCTAGAAAAACCTAAAAACCCTAAAAACACTAGAAAACTATAAAAAACCCTAGAAAATCCTAAAACCCTAGAAAATCCTAAAATCTCTAGAAACCCTCGAAAACCCTAAAAAACCCTAAAAACCATCGAAAACCCTAAAAAACCCTAGAAAACCCTAAAAACCCTAGAAAATCCTAAAAACCCAAGAAAACCCTAGAAAATCCTAGAATACCCTAAAAACCCTAGAAAACCCTAAAAACCCTAGAAAATCCTAAAAACCCTAGAAACCCCTAGAAAATCCTAAAAAACCCTAGAAAATCCTAAAAACCCTAGAAACCCCTAGAAAATCCTAGAAAACCCAAGAAAATCCTAAAAAATCCAAGAAAACCCTAAAAACCCTAGAAAACCCTAAAAAACCCTAGAAAATCCTAGAAAACTCAAAAAAATCCTAAAAACCCTAAAATACCCTAAAAACCCTAGAAAACCCTAAAAACCTAGAAAACCCTAGAAAACCCTAAGAATCCCTAAAAACCCTAGAAAACCATAGAAAATCCTAAAACCCTAGAAAACCCTAAAAACCCTAAAAAACCCTATAAAACCCTAGAAAACTCTAAAAAAACCGAAAAAACCTAGAAAACCCTTCAAATCCTAGAAGATCCTAAAAACCCTTGAAATCCCTAAAAAACCCTAGAAAACCCTAGAAAACTCAAAAAAATCCTAAAAACCTTAAAAACTCTAAAAAACCCTAGAAAACCCAAGAAAATCCAAGAAAACACTAGAGAAACCTAGAAAACCCTAAAAATCCTAGAAAATCCTAAAAAATCTTAGAAAACCCAAGAAAATCCTAAAGAATCCTAGAAAACCCTAAAAATTCCTAAAAAAACTCTAGAAAACCATAGAAAACCTAAGAAAACCCTAAAAAACCCTAGAAAACCATATAAAAACCAAAAAAACCTCGAAAACCCTAAAATACCCTAAAAACCTAAGAAAACACTAAAAACTCTAGGAAATCCTAGAAAACCCTAGAAAACCCTAGAATAGCCTAAAAACCCTAGAAAACCCTAGAAAACCCTAGAAAATCCTAAAAAACCCTAAAAAAATCCTAGAAAACCCTAAAAATCCTAGAAAACACTAAAAACCCTAGAAAATCCTAGAAAATCCTAGAAAAGCCTATAAAACCCTAAAAAATAGTAGAAAACCCTAAAAAATCCTTGATAACCCTAAAAACCATAGAAAACCCTAATAAACCCTAGAAAACCCTAAAAACCCTAGAAAACCCTAGAAAACCCAGAAAAACCATATAAAACCCTAAAAAATCCTAGAAAACAAAAAAAACATAAAAAACCCTAGAAAACCCTAGAACACCCTAGAAAACCCTAAAAAAGCCTAGAAAATCCAAAAAAATCATATAAAAACCAAAAAACTCTGGAAAACCAAAAAAACCTAAAAAAACCCCTTTCAACCCAAGAAATCCCGAAAAACCCTAGAAAACCATAGAAAATCTTAAAACCCTAGAAAACCCTAGAAAATCCTAGCAAAACCCTAAAAAACCCTAGAAAATCCTAAACCCTAAACCCTTAAAAATCCTAGAAGATCCTAAAAACCCTTGAAATCCCTAAAAAACCCTAGAAAACCCTAGAAAACTCAAAAAAATCCTAAAAACCTTAAAAACTCTAAAAAACCCTAGAAAACCCAAGAAAATCCAAGAAAACACTAGAGAAACCTAGAAAACCCTCAAAATCCTAGAAAACCCTAAAAAATCTTAGAACACCCTAGAAAACCCTAAAGAATCCTAAAAAACCCTGAAAATTCCTAAAAAACCCCTAGAAAACCATAGAAAACCTAAGAAAACCCTAAAAAACCCAAGAAAACCATATAAAGACCAAAAAAACCTCGAAAACCCTAAAATACCCTAAAAACCTAAGAAAACACTAAAAACTCTAGAAAATCCTAGAAAACCCTAGAAAACCCTAGAATACCCTAAAATCTCTAGAAAATCCTAAAAAACCCTAGAAAATCCTAAAAAATCCTAAAAAAATCCTAGAAAACCCTAAAAATCCTAGAAAACCCTAAAAACCCTAGAAAATCCTAGAAAATCCTAGAAAAGCCTATAAAACCCTAAAAAATAGTAGAAAACCCTAAAAAATCCTTGATAACCCTAAAAACCATAGAAAACTATAATAAACCCAAGAAAACCCTAAAAACCCTAGAAAACCCTAGAAAACCCAGAAAAACCATATAAAACCCTAAAAAATCCTAGAAAACAAAAAAAACATAAAAAACCCTAGAAAACCCAAAAACTCTAAAAACCCTAGAACACCCTAAAAAACCCTAAAAAACCCTAGAAAGCCTAGAAAACCCAAAAAAAACCATATAAAAACCAAAAAAACCCTGGAAAACCAAAAAAACCTAAAAAAAACCCCTTTCAACCCAAGAAATCCCAAAAAACCCTAGAAAACCATAGAAAATCTTAAAACCCTAGAAAATCCTAGCAAAACCCTAAAAAACCCTAGAAAACCCTAGAAAACTCTAAAAAAACCCGAAAAAATCTTGAAAACCCTTAAAAATCCTAAAAGATCCTAAAAACCCTAGAAATCCCTAAAAAACCCTAGAAAATCCTAGAAAACTCAACAATCCTAAAAACCCTAGAAAACCCTAAAAATAATAGAAAACCCTAGAAAACCATAAAAATCCCTAAAAACCCTAGAAAACCATAGAAAATCCTAAAACCCTAGAAAACCCTAGAAAATCCTAAAAAACCCTAGAAAATGCTAGATAACCCTAGATAACACAAGAAAATCCTAAAATACGCTAAAAACCCTAGAAAACCATAAAAAATCCTAGAAAACCCTAGAAATCCTAAAAACCCCTAGAAAACCCTGGAAAATCCTAAAAAATCCTAGAAAACCCAAGATAACCCTAGATAACCCTAAAATACCCTAAAAATCCTAGAAAACCATAGAAAACCCTAAAAACCCTAGAAAACCCTAAAAATCCTAGAAAACCCTAGAAACCCTAAAAACCATAGAAAACCCTAGAAAATACTAAAAAACCCTAGAAACCCTAAAACACCCTAAAAATCCTAGAAAACCCTAAAAACCCTAAAAACCCTAGAAAAGCCTAAAAAACCCTAAAAAATCCTAGAAAACCCTAAAAACCCTAAAAACCCTAGAAAAGCCTAAAAAACCCTAAAAAATCCTAGAAACCCTAGAAAACCCTAGGAACCCCTAGAAAACCCTAAAAACCCAAAAAATCATATAAAACCCTAAAAAATCTTAGAAAACCAAAAAAACCTAGAAAACCCTAGAAAACCTTAAAAACCCAAGAAAACCCGAGAAAATCCTAAAAACCCTAAAAACACTAGAAAATCCTAAAAACCTTTCAAAACCCTAAAAAATCCTTAAAACCCTAGAACACCCTAGAAAACCTTAAAAATCCAAGAAATCCCTAAAAACCCTAGAAAACCATAGGAATCCTAAAACTCTAGAAAACCCTAAAAACCTTAGAAAACAGTAGAAAATCCTAAAAATCCTAGAAAACCCTAGATAATCCTAAAATACCCTAGAAAACCCTAGAAAACACTAAAAACGATAAAAACCCTAGAAAAGCCTAAAAAACCCTAAAAAACCCTAGAAAATCCTAGAAAACCCTAGAAACTCTTGAAAACCCTAAAACCCTAAAAAACCCTAGAAAACCCTAGAATACCCTAAAAACCCTAGAAAACCCTAGAATACCCTAAAAACCCTAGAATACCCTAGAATACCCTAAAAACCCTAGAAAACCCTAGAAAATCTTGGAATATCCTAAAAACCCTAAAAAATCCTAAAAATCCTAAAAACCCTAGAAAACCCTAAAAACCCTAGAAACCCCTAGAAAACCCTAGAAAACCCTAGAAAACCCTAAAACCCCTAGAAAATCCTAAAAACCCAAGAAAACCCTAGAAAATCCTAGAATACCCTAAAAACCCTAGAAAATCCTAAAAACCCTAAAAACACTAGAAAACTCTAAAAACCCTAGAAAATCCTAAAACCCTAGAAAACCCTAAAATCTCTAGAAACCCTCGAAAACCCTAAAAAAACCCTAAAAACCCTCGAAAACCCTAAAAAACCCTAAAACCCTAAAAAACCCTAGAAAACCCTAAAAACCCTAGAAAACCCTAAAAACCCAAGAAAACCCTAGAAAATCTTAAAAACCCTAAAAACCCTAGAAACCCCTAGAAAATCATAGAAAACCCTAGAAAATCCTTAAGAATCCAAGAAAACCCTAAAAACCCTAGAAAACCCTAAAAACCCTAAAAACCCTAAAAAATCCTAGAAAACCCTAAAAACCCTAGAAAACTCTAGAAACCCCTAAAAACCCTAAAAACCCTAGAAAACCCTAGAAATCCCTAAAAAACCCTAGAAAATCCTAGAAAACTCAAAAAAATCCTAAAAACCCTAAAATACCCTAAAAACCCTAGAAAACCCTAAAAATCGTAGAAAATCCTAGAAAACCCTAAAAATCCTTAAAAACCCTAGAAAACCATAGAAAATCCTAAAACCCTAGAAAACCCTAAAAACCCTAGAAAACCCTAAAAAATCCTAGAAAACCCTAAAAAACCCAAAAAAACCATATAAAACCCTAAAGAATCCTAAAAAACCAAAAAAACCATAGAAAACCCAAGAAATCCCTAAAAATCCTAGAAAACCATAGAAAATCCTAAAATCCTAGAAAATCCTAGAAAATCCTAGAAAACCCTAAAAAAAACGCAAAAAATGTAGAAAACCCTTAAAAATCCTAGAAGATCCTAAAAACCCTAGAAATCCCTAAAATACCCTAGAAAATCTTAGAAAACTCAAAAAAAATCACAAAAACCCTAAAATACCCTAAAATCCCTAGAAAATCCTAAAAATCTTAGAAAACCCTAGAAAACCCTAAAAATCCCTAAAAATCCTAGAAAACTATAGAAAATCCTAAAACCCTAGAAAACCCTAAAAACCCTAGAAAACCCTAAAAAATCCTAGAAAACCTTAGAAACCCTAAAAACCATAGAAAACCCTAGAAAATCCTAAAAACCCTAGGAAACCCTAGATAATACTAGATAATCCTAAAACACCCTAAAAATCCTAGAAAACCCTAAAAACCCTAGAAAAGCCTAAAAACCCTAAAAAATCCTAGAAACCCTAGAAAACCCTAGAAACCCTAGAAAACCCTAGAAACCCCTAAAAAATCCTAGAAAATCCTAAAAACCCTAGAAAACCCTAGAAAACCCTAGAAATCCAAAAAAATCATATAAAACCCTAAAAAATCCTTGAAAACCAAAAAAACCTAGAAAATCCTAGAAAACCTTAAAAACCCAAGAAAACCCTAGAAAATCCTAAAAACCCTAAAAACACTAGAAAACCCTAAAAACCTTTGAAAACCCTAAAAAAATCCTTAAAACCCTAGAACACCCTAGAAAACCTTAAAAATCCAAGAAATTCCTAAAAACCCTAGAAAACCATAAGAAATCCTAAAACCCTAGAAAACCCTAAAAACCTTAGAAAACAGTAGAAAATCCTAAAAATTCTAGAAAACCCTAGATAATCCTAAAATACCCTAGAAAACCCTAGAAAACACTAAAAACCGTAAAAACCCTAGAAAAGCCTAAAAAACCCTAAAAAACCCTAGAAAATCCTAGAAAACCCTAGAAACTCTAGAAAACCCTAAAACCCTAAAAAATCCTAGAAAACCCTAGAATACCCTAAAAACCCTAGAAAACCATAGAATACCCTAGAAAACCCTAGAAAATCCTGGAATATCCTAAAAACCCTAAAAAATCCTAAAAATCCTAAAAACCCTAGAAAACCCTAAAAACCCTAGAAAATCCTAAAAAACCCAAGAAAACCCTAAAACCCCTAGAAAATCCTACAAACCCTAAAAAAATCCTAGAAAACCCTAAAAACCCTCGAAAACCCTAAAAATCCTGGAAAACCGTAAAAACCTTAGAAAACCCTAATAAACCCTAGAAAACGCTAGAAAATCCTAATAAATACAAGAAAAAACTAGAAACCCTAAAAACCCTAGAAAACCCAAGAAAACCGTAGAAAACTCTAGAAACCCCTAAGAAACCCTAGAAAATCCTAAAAACCCTAAAAACCCTAGAAAATCCTAAAAACCCTAGAAAATCCTACAAACCCTAAAAAATCCTAGAAAACCCTAAAAACCCTCGAAAACCCTAAAAAACCCTAAAAATCTTGGAAAACCGTAAAAACCTTAGAAAACCCTAATAAACCCTAGAAAACACTAGAAAATCCTAATAAATACAAGAAAAAACTAGAAACCCTAAAAACCCTAGAAAATCCTAAAAACCCTAAAAACACTAGAAAACTGTAAAAAAACCCTAGAAAATCCTAAAACCCTAGAAAACCCTAAAATCTCTAGAATCCCTCGAAAATCCTAAAAACCCCTAAAAACCCTCGAAAACCCTAAAAAACCCTAAAACCCTAGAAAACCCTAGAAAACCCTAAAAACCCTAGAAAACCCTAAAAACTCAAGAAAACCCTAGAAAATCCTAGAATACCCTAAAAACCCTAGAAAACCATAAAAATCCTAAAAACCCTAGAAAACCCTTAAAAATCCTAGAAAACCCTAAAAAAACCCGAAAAATCTAGAAAACCCTTAAAAATTCTAGAAGATCCTAAAAACCCTAGAAATACCTAAAAAACCCTAGAAAATCTTAGAAAACTAAAAAAAAATCCTAAAAACCCTAAAATACCCTAAAAACCCTAGAAAATCCTAAAAATCCTAGAAAACCATAAAAATACCTAAAAATTCTAGAAAACCATAGAAAATCCTAAAACCCTAGAAAACCCTAAAAACCCTAGAAAACCCTAAAAAATCCTAGAAAATCCTAGAAACCCTAAAAACCATAGAAAACCCTAGAAAATCCTAAGAAACCCTAGGAAACCCTAGATAATCCTAGGTAATCCTAAAACACCGTAAAAATCCTAGAAAAACCCTAAAAACCCTAAAAATCCTAGAAAAGCCTAAAAAACCCTAAAAAATCCTAGAAACCCTAGAAAACCCTAGAAAACCCTAAAAACCCAAAAAAATCATATAAAACCCTAAAAAAACCTAGAAAACCCTAGAAAACCTTAAAAACCCAAGAAAACCCTAGAAAATCCTAAAAACCCTAAAAACACTAGAAAACCCTAAAAACCTTTGAAAACCCTAAAAAAACCTTAAAACCCTACAACACCCTAGAAAACCATAAAAATCCAAGAAATTCCTAAAAACCCTAGAAAACCATAGGAAATCCTAAAACCCTACAAAACCCTAAAAACCTTAGAAAACAGTAGAAAATCCTAAAAATCCTGGAAAACCCTAGATAATCCTAAAATACCCTAGAAAACCCTAGAAAACACTAAAAACCATAAAACCCTAGAAAAGCCTAAAAAACCCTAGAAAATCCTAGAAAACCCTAGAAACTCTAGAAAATCCTAAAACCCTAAAAAACCCTAGAAAACCCTAGAAAATCCTAGAATACCCTAAAAACCCTAGAAAACCCTAGAATACCATAAAAACCGTAGAAAACCCTAGAAAATCCTGGAATATCCTAAAAACCCTAAAAAATCCTAAAAATTCTAAAAACCCTAGAAAACCCTAAAGACCCTAGAAACCCCTAGAAAACCCTAGAAAATCCTAAAAACCCAAGAAAACCCTAAAAACCCTAGAAAATCCTACAAACCCTAAAAAAATCCTAGAAAACCCTAAAAACCCTCGAAAACCCTAAAAAACCCTAAAAATCCTGAAAAACCGTAAAAACCTTAGAAAATTCTAATAAACCCTAGAAAACGCTAGAAAATCCTAATAAATACAAGAAAAAACTAGATACCCTAAAAACCCTAGAAAATCCTAAAAACCCTAAAAACACTAGAAAACTGTAAAAAACCCTAGAAAATCCTAAAACCCTAGAAAACCCTAAAATCTCTAGAAACCCTCGAAAATCCTAAAAATCCCTAAAAACCCTCGAAAACCCTAAAAAACCCTAAAACCCTAAAAAACCTAGAAAACCCTAAAAACCCTAGAAAATCCTAAAAACTCAAGAAAACCCTAGAAAATCCTAGAATACCCTAAAAACCCTTGAAAACCATAAAAACCCTAAAAACCCTAGAAAACCCTAGAAAACCCTAGAAACCCCTAGAAAATCCTAGAAAACCCTAGAAAACCCTAAAAACCCTAGAAACCCCTAGAAAACCCTAGAAACCCCTAGAAAATCCTAAGAAATCCAAGAAAATCCTAAAAACCCTAGAAAACCCTAAAAACCCTATGAAATCCTAGAAAACCCTAAAAACTCTAGAAAACTCTAGAAACCCCTAAAAACCCTAGAAAACCCTAAAATACCTTAAAAACCCTAGAAAATCCTAGAAAACTCAAATAATTCCTAAAAACCCTAAAATACCCTAAAAACCCTAGAAAATCCTAAAAATCCTAGAAAACCCTAGAAATTCCTAAAAATCCCTAAAAACCCTAGAAAATCATAGAAAATCCTAAAAACCCTAGAAAACCCTAAAAACCCTAGAAAACCCTAAAAAACCCAAAAAAACCATATAAAACCCTAAAAAAATCCTAAAAAACCAAAAAAACCTAAAACAACATATAAAACCCAAAAAAACCTAAAAAAACCCTAGAAAATCCTAGAAAACTCAAATAATTCCTAAAAACCCTAAAATACCCTAAAAACCCTAGAAAATCCTAAAAATCCTAGAAAACCCTAGAAAATCTTAAAATTCCCTAAAAACCCTAGAAAATCATAGAAAATCCTAAAAACCCTAAAAAACCCAAAAAAACCATATAAAACCCTAAAAAAATCCTAAAAAACCAAAAAAACCTAAAAAAACATATAAAACCCAAAAAAACCTAAAAAAACCCTAGAAAACCCAAGAAATCCCTAAAAATCCTAGAAAACCATAGAAAATCCTAAAATCCTAGAAAATCCTAAAAAAAACCCGAAAAATCTAGAAAACCCATAAAAATCCTAGAAGATCCTAAAAACCCTAGAAATCCCTAAAAACCGTAGAAAATCTTAGAAAACTCAAAAAATCCTAAAAACCCTAAAATACCCTAAAAACCCTAGAAAATCCTAAAAATCCTAGAAAACCCTAGAAAACCCTAAAAATCCCTAAAAACACTAGAAAACCATAGAAAATCCTAAAATCCTAGAAAACCCAAAAAACCCTAGAAAACCCTAAAAAATCCTAGAAAGCCCTAGAAACCCTAAAAACCTTAGAAAACCCGAGAAAATCCTAAAAAATTCATAGAAAACCCTAAAAACCCTAAAAACCCTAGAAAAGCCTAAAAAACCCTAAAAAATCCTAGAAACCCTAGAAAACCCTAGAAACCCTAGAAAACCCTAGAAAACCCTAAAAAATGATAGAAAACCCTAAAAACCCTTGAAAACCCTAAAAAAATCCTAAAAATCCTAGATAACCCTAAAAACCTTAGAAAACCCTAATAAACCCTAGAAAACCCTAGAAAACCCAAAAAAATCATACAAAACCCTCAAAAATCCTAGAAAACCAAAAAAACCTAGAAAACCCTAGAAAACCTTAAAAACCCAAGAAAATCCTAGAAAATCCTAAAAACCCTAAAAACAATAGAAAACCCTAAAAACCCTTGAAAACCCTAAAAAATCCTAAAAACCCTAGAACACCCTAGAAAACCTTAAAAACCATAGAAATACCTCAAAACCCTAGAAAACCATAGAAAATCCTAAAACCCTAGAAAATCCTAAAAAACTTAGAAAACAGTAGAAGATCCAAGAAAACCCTAGATAACCCTAAAATTCCCTAGAAAACCCTAGAAAACTCTAAAAATCCTAAAAAACCCTAAAAAACCCTAGAAAAACCTAAAAAATCCTAGAAAACCCTAGAATACCCTAAAAACTCTAGAAAACCCTAGAATACGCTAAAAACCCTAGAAAACCCTAGAAAATCCTAGAATATCCTAAAAACCCAAGAAAACCCTAAAAACCCTAGAAAACCCTAAAAACCCCAAAAAATCCTAGAAAATCCTAAAAACCTTTGAAAACCCTAAAAAACCTTAGAAAATCCTAAAACCCTAGAAAACCCTAAAAACCTTAGAAATCCCTAGAAAATCCTAAAAATCCTTGAAAACCCTAGATAACCCTAGATAACACAAGAAAACCCTAAAATACCCTAAAAACAATAGAAAACCCTAAAAATACAAGAAAAAACTAGAAACCCGAAAAACCCTAGAAAACCCAAGAAAACCCTAGAAAACTTTAGAAAATCCTAAAAAACCCTAGAAAAATCTAAAAATCCTAAAAACACTAAAAATCTGAAAAAAACCTAGAAAATCCTAAAACCCTAGAAACCCTAAAAACCCTAGAAAATCCTAAAATCCCTAGAAACCCTAGAAAACCCTAAAAACACTAGAAAACCTTAAAAACCCTAAAAAATTCTAGAAAACCCTAAAAACCCTTGAAAACCCTAAAAAACCTTAATAATCCTAGAAAACTGTAAAAACCTTAGAAAACCCTAATAAACCCTAGAAATGCTAGAAAACCCTAAAAAACCCAAAAAAACCATATAAAACCCTAAAAAATCCTAGAAAACAAAAAAAACCTAAAAAGCCTAGAAAACCCTAAAAATCCTAGAAAACCGTAGAAAATCCTAAAACCCTAGAAACTCCTAAAAAACCATAGAAAAACCTAAAAACCCTAAAAACACTTGAAAACCCTAAAAACCCTTGAAAACCCTAAAGAACCCAAAAAATCCTAAAAACCCTAGAACACCCTAGAAAACCTTAAAAACGCAAGAAATTCCTAAAAATCCTAGAAAACCATAGAAAATCCTAAAACCCTAGAAAACCCTAAAAACCTTAGAAAACCCTGGAAAACCCTAGATAACCCTAGATAACCCTAAAATACCCTAAAAATCCTAGAAAACCCTAAAAACCCTAAAAACCCTAGAAAAGCCTAAAAAACCCTAAAAAATCCTAGAAACCCCTAAAAAACCCTAGAAACCCTAGAAAATCCTAAAAAACCCTAAAAAATCCTAGAAAACCCTAAAAACCCTAGAAAATCCTAGAAAACCCTAGAAAATCCTAGAATACCCTAAAAATCCTAGAAAACCCTAAAAACCCTAACAACCCTAGAAAATCCTAAAAACCCTAGAAACCCCTAGAAAAAACCCTAGAAAACCCTAGAAAATCCTAAAAAACCCAAGAAAACTCTAAAAACCCTAAAACCACTAGAAAACCCAAGAAAACCCTAGAAAACTCTAGAAAACCATAAAAAACCCTAGAAAGACCTAAAAACCCTAAAAACACTAGAAAACTGTAAAAAACCCTAGAAAATCCTAAAACCCTAGAAAACCCTAAAAACCCTAAAAAATCGTAGAAAACACTAAAAAACACTTGAAAATCCTAAAAAAACCCTAAAAATCCTAGAAAACCATAAAAACCTTAGAAAACCCTATTAAACCCTAGAAAACGCTAAAAAACCCTAGAAAACCCTAGAAAACCCAAAAAAAACATATAAAACCCTAAAAACCCTAGAAAACAAAAAAAACCTAAAAACCCTAGAAAACCCTAAAAATCCCTAAAAACCCTAGAAAACCCTAAAAACCTTAGAAAACCCTAGAAAATCCTAAAAAATCCCAGAAAATCCTAGATAACCCTACATAACACAAAAAAACCCTAGAAAATCATAAAAATACAAGAAAAAACTAGAAACCCTAAAAACCCTAGAAAACCCAAGAAAACCCTAGAAAAACTAGAAACCCTAAAAACCTTAGAAAACCCTAATAAACGCTAGAAAACTCTAAAAAACTCTAGAAAATCATAGAAAACCTAAAAAAACCATATAAAACCCTAAAAAATCCTAGAAAACCAGAAAAACCTAAAAAACCCTAGAAAACCCAAAAACCCTAAAAACCCTAGAACACCCTAGAAAACCCTAAATACCCTAAAAACTATAGAAAAGCCTAAAAACCCCTAAAAACCCTCGAAAACCCTAGAAAACCCTAAAAAACCCTAGAAAACACTAGAAAACCCTAGAAAATCCTAGAATAACCTAAAAATTGTAGAAAACATTAGAAAACCCTAGAAAATCCTAGAATACCCTAAAAAACCCTAGAAAACCCTAAAAACCCTAGAAACCCCTAGAAAACCCTAGAAACCCTAAACACTAAACCCTAAACCCTAAAAATCCTAAAAAACCCTAGAAAATCCTAGAAAACCCTAGAAACCCTAGAAAACCCTAAAAACCCTAAAAAGCCCTAGAAAATCCTAAACCTTAAAAACCCTAGAAAACTCTAAAAAATCCTAGAAAACCCTAGAAAATCCTAAAAACCCTAGAAAACCCTAGAAAACCCTAGTAAATTCTAAAAAACACAAGAAAACCCTAAAAACCCTAATAAACCCTAGAAAACCTGAGAAAACACTTGATATCCCTAGACAACCCAAAAAACCCTAAAAACACTAAAAAATCCTAGAAAACCCTAAAAACCCGTGAAAATCCTAGATAACCCTAAAAACCCTAAACCTAATAAACCCTAGAAAACCCTAAAATACCCTAGAAAACCCTAGAAAACCCAAAAAAACCATATAAAACCCTAAAAAATCCTAGAAAACCAAAAAAATCTAGAAAACCCTAAAAAAACCCTAAAAAACCCTAAAAACCCTAAAAACCAGAGAAAACCCTAAAAATCCTAGAAAACCCTAGAAAACCCTAGAAAATTCTAGAAAAACGTATAAAACCCTAAAAACCCTAGAAAATCCTAGAAAACCCTAAAAAATCCTAGAAAACCCTAGAAAACCCTAGAAAACACTAAAAAATCCTCGATAACCCTAAAAACCATAGAAAACCCTAAGAAACCTTAGAAAACCCTAAAAAACACTAGAGAACGCAAAAAAACCATATAAAACCCAAAAAAATCCTGAAAAACCAAAAAACCTAAAAAAATCCTAGAAAACCATAGAAAATCCTAAAACCCTAGAAAATCCTAGAAAACCCATACACTAGAAAATCCAAGAAAACTCTAAAAAAAACCCAAATAATCTAGAAAACCCTTAAAAATCCTAGAAGATCCTAAATACCCTATAAATCCTAGAAAATCTTAGAAAACTCAAAAAAATCCTAAAAACCCTAAAATACCCTAAAAACCCTAGAAAATCCTAAAAACCCTAGAAAACCATAAAAAATCATAAAACCCTAGAAAACCCTAAAAACCCTAGAAAACCCTAAAAATCCTAGAAAACCCTAAAAACCCGTGAAAATCCTAGATAACCCTAAAAACCCTAAACCTAATAAACCCTAGAAAACCCTAAAATACCCTAGAAAACCCTAGAAAACCCAAAAAAACCATATAAAACCCTAAAAAATCCTAGAAAACCAAAAAAATCTAGAAAACCCTAAAAAAACCCTAAAAAACCCTAAAAACCCTAAAAACTAAAAACCCTAGAAAACACTAAAAACCCTAGAAAACCCTAGAAAATCCTAGAATACCCTAAAAACCCTAGAAAACACTAAAAACCCTAAAAACCCTAGAAAACCCTAAAAACACTAGAAACCCCTAGGAAATTCTAGAAAACCCTAGAAAATCCTAAAAAATCCAAGAAAACCCTAGAAAACCCTATAAAATCCTAGAAAAACCTAAAAACCCTAGAAAACCCTAGAAACCCCTAAAAACCCTAAAAACCCTAGAAAATCCTATAAACCCTAAAAACCCTAGAAAACCCTAGAAATCCCTAAAAAACCCTAGAAAATCCTAGAAAACTCAAAAAAATCCTAAAAACCCTAGCATACCCTAAAAACCCTAGAAGACCCTAAAAATCCTAGAAAACCCTAGAAAACCCTAAAAATCCCTAAAAACTATAGAAAACCCTAAAAAACACTAAAACCCTAAAAAACTCTAGAAAACCCTAAAATCCCTAGAAAACCCTAGAATACCCTAAAAACCCTAGAAAACCCTAAAAACCCTAAAAACCCTAGAAACCCTAGAAACCCCTAGAAAATTCTAGAAAACCCTAGAAAATCCTAAAAACCCAAGAA
>NW_026264961.1:61205-61565 GCF_000817695.3 Arachis duranensis | reverse complement strand
CTGGGACGTGAGGGTGGATGCTCTTTCATTCCTTGGTAATACTCCCATCCACCATGAGGATAATGGTATGAATCATTTTGTTGTGGTGAGAAATATCCCATATGATTATCTTGTTCATCTTGTGGCTTTGAAGTGCATCTCCATGGATTGGAGTGCTTAGAATCTGTAAATTCTTGGTGATATTCCCAACCACCATTAGATATTTGTGATGGTGGGTGATATCCCAGAAAATTTGTTTGATCACAAGATGAGTTGAACTCTATTTGAATTTTGTAAAACACAACACCAATGAAAATTGGAATTACTCATATCAGAAATGAGTTTTGCTTAGTGAGGCAAAAACACAAACACCTTAGTTTT
>NW_026264961.1:59939-60968 GCF_000817695.3 Arachis duranensis | reverse complement strand
GAGGTCGATCCCACAGGGATTGATGGATCAAGCAACTTTAGTGGGTGATTAGTTTAGTCAAGCTAACATTGAAGGGATATTGGATGAAATGTAGCCAACAGAATTGTAAATGGCAGGAAATTTAAAGTTGCAGAAAGTAAAATTGCAAGTAACATAAATAACAAGAAAGTAAAATAACTGAAACTTAAATTGCAAGAAATGTAAATTGCATGAAAAGTAAAGGGGGTTGGGTGCTGGAAATTAAAGAGAGCAGTAAAGCAAAGCGTATAACAATTGTATAGAGATTAACTTGCAGGAAAGTAATTTGGGATCATGAACAGAAATGTAAAATAAAGAACAAGTGCAGAAGAATTAAATTTCTTGAAAGTAAATTGAAAGCCAATGGAACAGTAAAAACAGAAAAGCAGCCAAGAACTCAACTCAATTGCAAAATAAAATTGAAGATCTCAAGGAATCAAAGAGACTAGAAAATAAGTCTAGATCTCACTCCCTTCCTTGATCCAACAGCAAATACATTGAAGAAGAAAGAAAAATGGAAGCAGCAAAGAGAGCCTTGATTCAAATCACAATTCCTTGAATTATGCAGCAAAATAAAAACAGAGAGATCTCAGATAGAAATTGAAACAGAATTTCTCCAATCTCAATCCAAGATTTAGAACAGGAAGGAAAACTAAGAGAGATCTCAAATCCTAATGCTCCCTAGTGAAGCTAGCCTTTTTCTAATAGAGCTGCCTTTCTCCTGGAGCCTCCTTTCTGAGCTCTAATTGATGCCTTTATATAGGCTTTACAAAATAAAAAATGAAAATGAAATTAAAACAAATTACAAAAATGAAAATCCTAATTTAATTGATCCATGTGCCTTTGAGTGATGATGTGGGCTTTGCTTGCTTTGGATTTGAGGAGAAATGGGTTTGGTTGGCCTTGATTCAATTTGGAGAGAAATTGAATTTAAATGAAAATTTGGTTGAATTTTGGCCCATGTTGCTCCCAGGAGGCTGCCCTGCCCTTGTGGAGGGCAGGGCAGAAAAT
>NW_026264961.1:51190-52123 GCF_000817695.3 Arachis duranensis | reverse complement strand
TTGTGCCTTAGCTTCTCTTAGCTTTCGCTTCAAGGTCCTTTTAGGTTCAGGGTCAGCCTCAACAAGAATGCTTTTGTCCTTGCTCCTGCTCATAAGAAAGAGAAGAGAACAAGAAAATGTGGAATCCTCTATGTTACAGTATAGAGATTCCTTGAGGTGTCAGAGGAAAAGAAAAATATAAGGCAGAAGTAGAAAATTCGAACTTATCAAAGAAGATGGAGTTCGAATTGTGCATTAAGGAATAATGTTAGTCCATAAATAGAAGGATGTGAGAAGAAGGGAAGTAGTATTCGAAAATTAAGCAAAGAATTTTGAAAACATTTTGAAAAACACTAATTGATTTTCGAAAATAAAAGTGGGAAAGAAATCAAGTGATTTTTGAAAAAGAATTTGAAATTAGAAATTAAAAAGATTTGATTGAAAGCTATTCTGAAAAAGATGTGGTTCAAAAGATATGATTAGTTTAAAAAGATGTGATTTAGAAGATATGATTTGAAAAACATTTTAAAAAAAAGATTTGATTTTAAAAATTAATGACTTGACTAATAAGAAAAGATATGATTTAAACATTAAACCTTTCTCAACAGAAAAGGCAACATACTTAAAATGTTGAATCAAATCATTAATTGATAGCAAGTATCTTTGAAAATAGAAAGAAATTGATTTTGAAAAAGATTTGATTGAAAAAATTTGATTTAAAAAAGATTTGATTTTGAAAAACTTTGAAAACTTAGAAAAAAATTGATTTGAAAACAAAATCTTCCCTCTTGTGCCATCCTGGCGTTAAACGCCCAGAATGGTGCACATTCTGGCGTTTAATGCCCAGAACTCTACCCTTTTGGGCGTTAAACGCCCAGCCAGGCACCCTGGCTGGCGTTTAAACGCCAGTCTGTCCTTCTTCACTGGGCGTTTTGAACGCCCAGCTTTTTCTGT
>NW_026264961.1:50113-51034 GCF_000817695.3 Arachis duranensis | reverse complement strand
AAAATGCAACAAGAATCAAATAATAATGCATGCAAGACACCAAACTTAGCAATTTGTATACTACTGACACTAATGAGAATGCATATGAGACACATAAACACTCATGTCAAGAGGAATTAAAGATCAGAGTAATGAAATCATCAAGAACATCTTGAAGATCACTAAGACACATGAATGCATGCAAGAAAAATAGAAACATGTAATTGACACCAAACTTAAAATGAGACTCTAGACTCAAACAAGAAATTTTTGGATTTTAAAATTTTTTTTGTGCTTTTTCGAAAATTAAGTAGAAAAAGAAAATGAAGGTATCAAAATTCTTAATGAGAATTCCAGGAATCATGCAATGTTTAGTCTAAGACTCCGGTCCAGGAATTAGACATGGCTTCACAGCCAGCCAAGCTTTCAAAGAAAGCTTCGGTCCAAAACACTAGACATGGCCAAAGGCCAGCCAAGCCTTAGCAGATCACTGCTCCAATAGCAAGATTGATAGAAATCAACAAGCTCTTGTGATGATAAGTTGAAACCTCGGTCCAATGAAATTAGACATGGCTTCACAGCCAGCCAGATTTCAACAGATCATCATGAAACTCTAGAATTCATTCTTAAGAACTCTGAAGAAAAAAAATACCTAATCTAAGCAACAAGATGAACCGTCAGTTGTCCATACTCGAACAATCCCCGGCAATGGCGCCAAAAACTTGGTGCACGAAATTGTGATCAATACTTTTACACAAAACAAATAATCCCTAGTAATGGCTCCAAAGACTTGGTGCTCAATACCATGGCATAAACACAACTTCACACAACTAACCAGCAAGTGTACTGGGTCATCCAAGTAATAAACCTTACGCGAGTAAGGGTCGATCCCACAGAGATAGTTGGTATGAAGCAAGCTATGGTCACCTTGTAAATCTCAGT
>NW_026264961.1:40878-49503 GCF_000817695.3 Arachis duranensis | reverse complement strand
GATGAAAATACAATAGTAAAAGGTCCTACTTATAGAGAACTAGTAGCCTAGGGTGTACAGAGATGAGTAAATGACATAAAAATCCACTTCCGGGCCCACTTGGTGTGTGCTTGCATTGAGCATTGAAGCATTTTCGTGTAGAGACTCTTCTTGGAGTTAAACGCCAGCTTTTATGCCAGTTTGGGCGTTTAACTCCCATTCTTGTGCCAGTTCCGGCGTTTGACGCTGGAAATTCTGAGGGTGACTTTGAACGCCGGTTTGGGCCATCAAATCCTGGGCAAAGTATGGACTATCATATATTGCTGGAAAGCCCAGGATGTCTACTTTCCAACGCCGTTGAGAGCGCGCTAATTGGGCTTCTGTAGCTCCAGAAAATCCGCTTCGAGTGCAGGGAGGTCAGAATCCAACAGCATCTGCAGTCCTTTTTAGTCTCTGAATCAGATTTTTGCTCAGGTCCCTCAATTTCAGCCAGAAAATACCTGAAATCATAGAAAAACACACAAACTCATAGTAAAGTCCAGAAAAGTGAATTTTAACTAAAAACTAATAAAAATATACTAAAAACTAACTAGATCATACTAAAAACATACTAAAAACAATGCCAAAAAGCGTACAAATTATCCGCTCATCAGCGCCTTATATCTTTCCCATGCTTCATATAAATTTTCAGCCTCCATTTAAGTGAATGTCTGCACCTCAGTCTTCAATTATTATCCTTTGAGGGGGATATAATTTGGCAAGAAACTTGCTCACCAAATCATCCCAAGTGTTGATGCTCCCCTTTGGAAATGTTTCTAGCCATTGAGTGGCTTTGTCGCTGAGAGAGAATGGGAACAACAGCAGCTTGTATATGTCAGGGTGCACTCCATTGCTCTTAACTGTGTCACAGATCCTCAAGAAAGTGGATAGATGTTGGTTGGGGTCTTCCAATGGTCCTCCTCCAAAAGAGCAGTTGTTTTGAACCAAAGTGATGAGTTGTGGCTTTAGTTCAAAGTTGTTTGCATTGACATTAGGGGTAAGAATGCTACTCCCACAGTGTCTAGCATTTGCAAATGTGTAGGAAGCCAGTACTCTTCTTTGTTGTGGGTTATTGTTGGCTCCTCCATCTAGTTGATTGGGATTTGATGGATCTCCTTCCATCTCTTGGAATTCCTCCTCAGATTCTTCCTCTCCAACAATGTTCTTCCCTCTTTCAGCTCTTCTTAATCTTCGAAGAGTTCTTTGGTCAATTTCAGAGAGAATAGGAGAAGATCTTCCTGTACCTGACATACAAACACATAACAAGAACCACACAGATCCAGAAAACCAGTGAAACTTCAATCTATTGCTAGAATGAAGTTTTAGTTAGTTTAAGCAAAAATTCAAACAGTTAGTGTGTTAGTCAAAAATTAAAGAAACAGAAAAGAAAAAGTGCTTGATCTAGACCTCCACTTCACTTAATCATTGTCAATCTATTTCAATCCCCGGAAACGGCGCCAAAAACTTGATGTGTGGAAAACGATCCAACGCAAAACTCACCGGCAAGTGTACCGGGTCGCATCAAGTAATAAAACTCACGGGAGTGAGGTCGATCCCACAGGGATTGAATGATTGAGCAATTTTAGTTCAGTGGTTGATTTAGTCAAGCGAATCAAGTATTGGTTGAGTGATTTTGTATCCAACAGTAAGTAAATAGCAGAAAATGTAAAGGGAGAGGGGTGAATTACAGAAATTAAAGAGAACTGAAAGTAAAAGAGCTGAATCTTAAAGAACAAGAAATTAAATGACTGAAACTTAAAGTGCAAGAAATGTAAATTGCAGTAACTTAAAGTGCAAGAAATATAAATTGCTTGAATGGAAAAAGGGAGTTGAGGACTAGGAATTCAGAATTTAAGCAAGGGACATTAAATTGCAGCAATTATCAAAGCAAGAAATGATTTGAATTCTGTTAGATCTCAAACAGAAAGGGAAATTTAATTGCAGCAGGGGTTCACAAAAGAACCAAAAGGAAAATGAGATCTCAGGACTCCAGAGACTAGATAGCAAAGTCTAGATCTCAATTGCCTTCCCAGATCCAAATTCACAAAGCAATCAACAAGAAATTAAAGATGAAGCAGTAAAGGAAATTGGAATTGAACTCAATTATGCAGAAAGAAAATTAAAGAGATCTTGAATGGAGATTGAGACAGAAATTCCTCAATTTTTCACACCCAAGACTCAAACAAGAAAAGTAAAAAGTGCTCAAGCAAGAACGAGGAAGAAGAGAGATCAATTCTCCTCCCCAATTCTCTAAAATCTCAGTTCCTAGCTCTAAATGAAGTCTCAAAATGTAAAAATTCAAAAATCAAAAGAAGGTTCACAAGTCAAAAGTAAAAGAAGGGTCCAAGAAGCTCCTAATTACATCAAACTATCTCCTATTTATACACTTTCTATTCTTGGATTTTGGCATTTGGATGGGCTTTTGATTTGGTGAAGAAATGAATTAAATTGGATTTTTAATCCAATTTTTAGCCCATGAGAAAGTAGCTTCCAGGAGGCTGCCCTGCCCTTGTAGAGGGCAGAGCAGGAAATGGTGCGTGCGGCTCATTGCGTGCGTGCTTGGTGTGTTCAAGATGCTGCAGGATGCTGCCCTGCCCTTGTGGAGGGCAGGGCAGAGTTTTCATGGTGCGCCAAGCTGCCTGTGCGTGCGTGCTTGCTGGCCGAGACTCCCTTGGTGCGTGCCAATCTTGTGCGCTGGCCATGCACCACAAAATGCTGCCCTGCCCTTGCGGAGGGCAGGGCAATGTTGCCAAAATGTGAGGTTCCCAGTTCGAAACTTGGTGGAGGCACACGCTGCTTTTTTTCTTTGGTTTTCTTGGCACCAAAGTAATGCTTAGTTCCTTGCTTCCTCATGGTGCCGTGTTCGATCCTGGGAGATTGAAAGCAAGCCAATTTTTGCTTGATTTCATTGTGCTTGAGCGCTATTCCTTTCCTCTTTGTCCTTGGGTTCGAAACCCATAGGAAGCATTATGAAGCAATTTCTTTTGAATTGTTCTTGGATGAAGCCCGATATTGCTCTTGAGGAGGGCAGGGCAGAGTTTTTTGCTCCCTTTGGTCCTTGGCATCAAATTGTGCTCTGCCCTTGTTGTGGGCAGGGTAGTGTTGCTTTTCAAAGTTTGGCTCATTATGTTGCTCTCCTGGAGGGCAGTGTGCTCTCCTGGAGGGCAGTGTAGCTTCCTCCCTTCCATGCGCCACACTTCTTATCTCTTGGCCACACTTCTTAAGCCACGTTTTTCTTCTTTCTTCCCTTCTTCACCTAAGAGAAACCAAAACAACCACTCAAAGTATCTCTAAACTCATAAGGTTTATAATTCATTAAAAATCAATTAATTCTTGCTCAAACCTCATGATTTAGCATCAATTTAATGGTAGTTGCTTGATTTAAAGAAGTTATGCATTTTCATTCCAAATCACTTACTTAGGATGTAAGAAAGTGCATAAAGACTAATAAAACAAGTGAAATTAGCTTGAAAAATGGGTATATGATGACCTGTCATCAACATGGAAGAAAGTCACATGGAGCAAGCCCCAAGTGTGGGGACACCCTCCGAATATACTGAAGATTCATCACCATTTTCACCAGCCCCAGAGAATCCAGAACCAAACCATGAGTGGAAAATGGAATTAAATCCCCTTCCTCCACACCTCAAGTATGCATACCTTGAGGACAAGCAGAAGTTTCTAGTTATCATTGCAAGGGAGCTCACTTCCCAACAAGAAGAACAACTGCTTAGAGTATTGAGGACGCATAAGAAAGCAATTGGATGGAGCTTGGCAGATATAGTATGCATCAGCCCTCAAGTTTGTGAACATAGAATATTCTTAGAAGAAGGTGCAAAGCCTGTCCGTCAACCTCAGAGACGATTGAATCCCACCATATTAGAAGTTGTCAAGAGGAAGTAACCAGACTACTTGAAGCAGATATCATTTACCCCATTTCAGATAGTGAATGGGTCAGCCCAGTACAAATGGTGCCCAAGAAGTCTGGAGTCACAACAATAAGGAATGAGCAAGGAGAATTTCTAACAACCAGAGTGCAGAACGCATGGAGAGTTTGCATTGACTACAGGCGTCTCAACCAAGCCACTCGCAAGGATCATTATCCCTTGCCATTCATTGATTAGATGCTTGACCGCATGTCAGGTAAATCTCACTACTACTACTGCTTTCTAGATGGTTATACAAGTTATTTTCAAATCCATATAGCTCCTGAAGATCAGGAAAAGACTACTTTTACATGTCTTTTTGGGACTTATGCTTATAAAAGAATGCCCTTTGGCTTGTGCAATGCACCAACTGCTTTCCAAAGGTGTATGATGAGTCTTTTCTCTGATCTCATTGAGACTTGTGTGGAAGTTTTTATGGATAACTTTAGCATTGATGGTGATTCATTTACCCTTTTCTTGGATAGTTTATCTAAAGTATTAGACATGTGTGTTAGTTCAAACCTTGTTTTAAATTTTGAAAAGTGTCATTTTATGGTAAAACAAGGTATTGTTCTAGGACATGTTGTTTCTGATACTGGTATCTCTGTAGACCCAGCAAAGGTGGATGTTATTTTTAGTTTACCTTAGCCCTCCTCTGTGAGGGAAGTCCGTTCGCTCATTGGCTATGCAGGTTTTTACAGGAGATTCATTAAGGACTTCAGTAAGGTAGCACTACCCTTATCCAAACTACTGTAGAAAGACATTAAGTTCGAGTTCAGTGAGGATTGCAAACAAGCATTTGATAAGCTAAAGACCGCCTTGACTCAAGCTCCGATTGTGAGGGGACTAGATTGGAGTCAACCATTTGAAATCATGTGTGATGCCTCTAATCATGCAGTAGGAGCAGCACTGGCTTAACATGAAGGTAACGATCCTTTTGTAATTGCTTATGCATCTAAGACTTTAGATGCTGCTCAATCTAATTACACTACTAATGAAAAAGAGCTTCTAGCTATTGCTTTTGCTCTGGATAAATTTTGAGCCTATTTACTTGGTACTAAGGTAGTAATGTACTTAGACCATGCAACTTTAAAATATTTATTAGCTAAAAAGGAGTCTAAACCAATGCTAATACGTTGGATGCTACTGCTGCAAGAATTTGATCTGGAAATTAAAGATAAGAGTGGTAACCAAAATTTAGTGGCTGACCACTTGAGTCGCCTTGAGCACATTAAAGATGACTCCACTCCTATCAATGATAATTTCCCATTTGATAGCTTACAGGCAGTATCTGATGTAACCCCTTGGTATGCACCTATAGCTAATTATCTAGTTAGCCATACTTTTCCTCCCGATTTCACTAAGCATCAGAGAGACAAGATGAAAAGCAAGTCCAAATACTATGTATGGGATGATCCATATCTATGGAGGTGTGGTGCTGACCAGGTAATTGATGTGTGGAAAATGATCCAACACAAAACTCACCGGCAAGTGTACCGGGTCGCATCAAGTAATAATAACTGTGAGGTCGATCCCACAGGGATTGAAGGATTGAGCAATTTTAGTTTAGTGGTTGATTTAGTCAAGCGAATCAAGTTTTAGTTGAGTGGGTTGTATTTAACAGAATATAAATTTCTTGGAATGTAAAGGGAGAGGGGGAATTTGCAGTAAATTAAAGAACAGGAAAGTAAAATAGACTGAATCTTAAAGAACAAGAAATTAAATGACTGAAACTTAAAGTGCAAGAAATGTAAATTGCAGTAACTTAAATGGCAAGGAATTTAAATTGCTTGAATGTAAAAGGGATTTGAGGACTGGGATTGCAGAATCTAAACGTAGAGAAAGTAAATTGCAACAATTAATAAAGCAGGAATTGAATTGGAAGCAATGAGAATTCAAACAGAAAATGAAAGTAAAGTGCAGCAAGGTTCACAAATTGGCAGCAATGAAAGCTTAAACAGAAAATTAAAGAACCCAAGTAAATTGTGATCTCAGGACTCAAGAGCTTAGGTAGCAGAGCCTAAAACCCAATTTCCTTCCTAGATCCGAGTTATCAAAGCAATTGACAGAAAATTAAAGAAGAAGCAGTAGAAGAGAATGTAAATTGATTCAATTATGCAGAAAAGAAACTAAAGAGTTCTTGAGTGGAGATTGAGACAGAATTTCCTCAATTCTTAACACCCAAGAATCAAAACAAGGAAATTAAAAAGACCCAAGCAAGAATGAGGAAGAAGAGAGATCAATTCTCCTCCCCAATTCTCTGAAACCTCGGTGAAGACACCAAGAGAAGTTCCAAAGTGCAAAAGTAAAATTCAAAGCTCAAAAGAAAGTGAAAAATTCAAAAGCTAAGCAAAAAGGTAAGTCAAAAAGTCCTAATTACATCAAACTAGCTCCTATTTATACACTTTCTATTCTTGGATTTTGGGATTTGGATGGGCTTTTGATTTGGTGAAGAAATGAATTAAAATGGGGTTTTAATTTGGATTTTCGGCCCATGAAAAGTTGCTCCCAGGAGGCTGCCCTGCCCTCCACAAGGGCAGGGCAGAAAATTGGTGCATGGTGCGGACGATTGGTGCGGCGTGGTGCAGCCTTGTGCGAGCTTGGCGTGGCATGGTGCGTGGAACGCTGCCCTGCCCGCGCCAAGGGCAGGGCAGGAAAAGTTGGTGCGCCAGAATTTGCCTTGGTGCGCTGTTGGTGCTGCCAGAATCAAGAATTGGTGCGCCAAAATCAAGAATTGGTGCGCCAGAAATTTCCTTGGTGCACAGGATGCTGCCCTGCCCTCGCGGAGGGCAGGGCAGGAAAATTTGGTGCTGCCAGGATTGAGCTTGGTGCGTGCTGGTGCTGCCAGGAATGAGCCTTGGTGCGCCAGATTTGAGTTTTGGTGCGCCAGCTCCATGCATCATCAAAATGCTGCCCTGCCCTCGCGGAGGGCAGGGCAGTGTTGCCACTTTGCTGTCCCGTGTTCGAAACACGGCTGGGACACACGTTCAATTAATTTCCTTGGTTTCTTGGCACGGCACTCAACCTTAGTTCCTTGCTTCTTCCTTGTTCCGTGTTCGATTCTTGTGGCATGCATGGGTGACATTTTTCCTTTGATTTTCTTCCTTGGTGAGCCCGATACTGCCCTTGTGGAGGGCAGGGCAACATTTTATTCCTCTTGATTCCAAGGCACCAATTTGTGCTCTGCCCTTGTAGTAGGCAGGGCAGAGTTGCCTTCTTAGCTTAGTTCCCTTATGTTGCCCTCCTAGAGGGCAGTGTGCCCTTGTGGAGGGCAATGCTTGCCTCTCCTCATGTTGTGCGCCACACTTCTTCTCTCTTTGACCACACTTTCTTTTTCTTGGGCCACACTTCCTTAGGCTACGCTTTTTCCTTTTTTCCTTTTTTTCACCTACAATAAACCAAAACAACCACTCAAAGTATCACTAAATTCAAGAGGCTTATAAATCAATTAAAATTCAATTAAAATTAGCTTAAACCTCATGGATTAACATTAATTTCATGGTGGTTGCTTGATTTAAAGAAGTTGTGCATTTTCACTCCAAATCACTTACTTAAGAAGCAAGAAAGTGCGTAAAGATTAACAAAACAAGTGAAATTAGCTTGAAAAATGGGTATATGATGACTTGTCATCACAACACCAAACTTAAATCTTGCTTGTCCCCAAGCAAGCATCAAAAATAAGAGTAAATGACATGAATAAGAAAAGAACACATATCCTTATTAGGCATATAGCAGAACTTGATTTATGGAGTCTTTATGCAGGCAATGACAACTCACTTATTGTTGCTGCTACATAATACACATCTTTCCTCAAAGGCTTGCTAACCTTGCTGTTATAAGACTCACTTTTTAATTACTCTCTTGCTAACTTTTCTTGGCTTACAATGCTTAACAAGCTTATTATTCTTTTAGAGGTTTGGTGTCAAATGTTGCAGTATTAGCCTTTGGCTTTATTTTCTTTTTCATTTTACTCAACATCTTTCCACCACAGACACATGGCTCACTAATTCTTCCTAGGATCATTGATGCCCAGCATCTCTTTGGATAACTAAATGTTCTGTATCTAAGTTGCTCTTTATTGTGGATTTTCAATTGGCCATCCCAAATCAGTTGATCTAAGTGACCGGGTTTTAAAATACCCCTTAGAATTTACTCATCCAAGCAGATCTTAGTACAAGAACACCACAGGCATATGTCCTAAGGTTCAAGCTATTGGTGTCCAACCTTTATTCTTTGTTTTTCTTGCCCTTTTGGCTTTTTCTTTCCCTTTTCTTTCTGTTTTTGTTACCAAGGGCTTTTTCCTTCTTGAGAAGAGTCTTTGAAACAGCAAGCTAACTCACAATTGAATGAGAATGATATTATGCAACAATTATTTCATGAGTTATGCATTTAATCAAACACATATACCACCACCAACTTCCATTCATACTTATGCAACATTGGATATTTCACTTTTCAATTCAAACAAGTCTCTTTTATTTAAGCATATGGGAAACAAAACAATTTTCAAGCTAAGTGATGGATAACAAGCATTATGCAGACTTATCATTTTTAGCAAACAATTTCACTTGCAACTAGATAAACACTTCAGCAAGACATACAATGGTTCCCAGATTCAAAACATTTCACAGCAGCAAGGATCAAGTTTAGATACAACCTTTGAAGTTGCAGCCCTTTGATT
>NW_026264961.1:38862-40202 GCF_000817695.3 Arachis duranensis | reverse complement strand
TACAAGAGTACTTGTTGTCCAGGTTTGAATTCTTTCTTCAAAATCTTCCTGTCATGCCATCTCTTGGTTTTTTCCTTGTATATCTTGGTATTTTCATAGGCTTCTAGCCTAAACTCATCTAGCTCATTCAGCTGCAACAATCTTTTCTCTCCTGCTGCTTCAGAATCCAAATTTAGAAGTTTGGTGGCCCAAAAGGCTTTGTGCTCAAGCTCTACAGGAAGATGACAAGATTTGCCATATAACAGCTGAAATGGGGACTTCCCAATAGGAGTTTTGAAAGCTGTTCTGTATGCCCAAAGTGCATCTTCCAACTTCCTAGCCCAATCCTTTCTTGTGCTACCGACCATTTTTTCTAGGATCTTCTTCAGTTCCCTGTTTGCTAATTCTGCCTGCCCATTAGTTTGAGGGTGATATGGTGTGGCTACCTTATGAATAACTCCATATTTGTGGAGAAGTTTCTCCATTTGTCTATTACAAAAATGACCACCACCATCACTGATGAGACCCTTAGGTACTCCATATCTAGTAAAGATGTGCTTCTTTAGGAATTGAAGGACAATTTGTGCATCACAGGTAGTTGTGGCTATGGCTTCCACCCATTTTGAAACATACTCCACCGCTACCAAGATATATCTGAATGAATAAGAAGGGGGAAAGGGTCCCATGAAATCAATGCCCCATAGATCAAATAATTCTACTTCCAAAATGAAGTTCTGTGGCATCTCGTTCCTCCTTGTTAGTCCTCCTGTTCTTTGGCATTCATTACATTGGTGGACAAACTCCCTGGCATCTTTGAAGATGGTTGGCCAATAGAAACCACTTTGTAATATCTTTGCTGCTGTTCTTTCTGGACCAAAGTGTCCACCATAAGCTGAGCCATGGCAATGCCATAATATATCTCTTATTTCACTTTCAGGAACACATCTCCTGATTATTCCATCAGAGCACCTTCTGAACAGATAGGGTTCGTCCCACAAGAACTTCTTCGCTTCATTGACTAGTTTCCTCACTTGTTGCTTAGTGAATTCTTGCGGTATCTTTCTCCCTACTTTGTAGTTTGCTATATCAGCGAACCATGGTGTTTGTTGGATCAGCATAAGATGTTCATATGGGAAGCTTTCATTCACAGGCAATGAGGCCTTTTGAATTGTTTCTGGTGGCAGCCTTGACAAATGATCAGCAACTAGATTTTCAGTGCCATTCCTGTCCTTTACCTCAATGTCAAATTCTTGTAGGAGTAAAATCCATCTGATAAGTCTTGGCTTAGCATCCTGTTTTGACATCAAATACTTGAGAGCAGCATGATCAGTATAAACCACAATTTTAGATCCTATCAAGTA
>NW_026264961.1:33663-35940 GCF_000817695.3 Arachis duranensis | reverse complement strand
ACATATATCTGCTTGGACCCATGCTAACTTAAGCATCGGAGTGTCATTGCAGGTATAACCACCAACCGTTCTGCATACCTAGCTCAGGTTACCGAACCTCCACCTCGGGCCTCTCCAGACGACCGAGCTACACGTTTCAGGCAAACCCTCGGAACATTGGTGCCGTTGCCGGGGACCTGGAAGTCATCCCTCTACCATGGCGGACAACCCACTCAACGATGAACGCGCTGCGTCTGAACAAGAGGACGAAATTGACACCGGAGAACGACCGGACAGCCCTCTATCACCACGTACTCCAGGAGGAAACAAACAGAATCGCCCAAAAACATCATCCCCAAACAAGGATCCACAAGATTCCGAAAGAGAGAAGAGCTCAGAAATTCTAGAAGCAGTCCGGGCACAACAAGACCGACTAAAACAACTTGAAGAGGACATAAAGAAGCAGAAAGAAACTGAACAATATCTGAGAAGGGAAACACGAAAGCGCAGAGAATTAGAAGAAAAACTGCGGAAAATAGAGGCCAACCTGAAAGACCGGACAGAACGCGGCACCACCACCGAAGACAACCATGATCCCTTCACGTAACTCCCGAAAACAACCACGATCCCTTCACGGAAGAGATCATGAAGAAGAAGGTACCGCGAGACTTCAAACCGCCCGATATGGACCTCTACGACGGCACCACCGATCCAAGTCCTCACCTCAGCAACTTCAGAAGCAGAATGTACCTAGTCGACGCCTCCGACGCAATTCGGTGCAAAGCCTTCCCCACCACTCTCACCAGGTCGGCCATGAAGTGGTTCGACAACCTGCCACCAGGATCAATCTCCAGCTTCGAGGACCTAACCAAAAAATTCCTAACAAGATTCTCTATTCAAAAGGACAAGGCAAAACATGCCCCCAGTCTACTCGGGATCAAACAAGGTGACCAAGAAACTCTCCGAAAATACATGGAGCGATTCAACAAAGCCTGCCTGGATATACAACACCTACCCACTGAAGCAGCCATCATGGGACTAGCAAACGGCCTAAAAGAGGGACCGTTTAGCCAATCCCTATCCAAACGATACCCGACCTCCCTATACGAGGTACAGGAGTGGGCAGAAAAATATATCAACTTGGAGGAAACCTCCCAGTTAAGAGACTCTTCTAGGAAGGAATCGACCTACCCACTCCGAGATCGAGATCGGGAGCAGAGGAAGAAAAAAGAAACCAACTCGGACAAGCCACGGAAATACCACAGTTACACCCCCCTCCGAGTCTCCTTGGTTACCACAGCTACACCCCCCTCCGAGTCTCCCTGGTAGACGTCTACAGAGAAGTATGCCACACCGAAAAGATCCCACCGCCCCGACCGCTAAAACACAAGAAAGCAGGGAGAGATCGGTCCGAATACTGTGAATATCACAAGCTCTACGGTCATTCTACTAACGACTGCTACGACATAAAAAATGTTATAGAAAAGCTAGCCAGAGAAGGAAAACTCGACAGATACATAGCAGAGAAAGGAGAAGAGACCAGGAAGAGAAGGCGGGGGGACAACGAAGATCGGGCCGAACAAACCCCACGAACCCCTGAAAGACACGTTCACATGATGAACAAACCCTACGAACCCCTGAAAGACATGTTCACATGATAAATGGAGGTTTTGCAGGCGGAGGAACATCCAAATCCTCACGAAAAAGACACCTCAAAGAAGTCTATCACATCCAAGAAGACAGTCCCCTGCCCGAATTACCTACTATTTCATTCACCCGAGAAGATGCTCAAGGGATAATTCCCGGACACGACGATCCAATGGTAATCACTATTATCCTAGCAAATGCCAACTTACATCGAACCCTGATTGACCAGGGAAGCTCAGCAGATATCCTGTTCAAAACGGCCTTCGACAAGCTCGGACTCGAAGAAAAAGAACTAAAGGCCTACCCCACCGACCTATTTGGACTAGGGGACACTCCGATCCATCCCTTAGGATACGTCTTGCTACACACTACCTTTGGAAGAGGCGAGCAATCTAAAACATTAAGCATCGACTACATTATAGTCGACGTCACTTCAGCATACAATGCCCTCATTGGGCGACCAACCCTAAACAGACTAGCAGCTATAGTCTCAACCCCACACCTCTGTATGAAATTCCCCACCACAAAGGGAATCGCTACTCTAAAAGGCGACCAAAAACTAGCACGGCGATGCTACAACGAAAGCCTGAGCCTAAAAGGGAAGGAGGTCAACACAATAGAACTCGGACGAGTTCAATCCCGAGAAGACCT
>NW_026264961.1:30363-32197 GCF_000817695.3 Arachis duranensis | reverse complement strand
AAAGCGACCAAGGAACGCGGATAGAACTATCCCTAAAATTTGAGTTCCAGGCTTCGAACAACCAAGCCGAATACGAGGCCCTACTAGCAGGTATAAAGCTAGCCGGAGAGGTCGGAGCCCAAAAAATCACGATCTTCAGCGATTCTCAGGTCGTCACATCACAAGTAAATGGAAGCTACCAAGCCAAAGACCCCACTATGAAAAAATACCTGGACCAAACACAGGCACAACTACGCCACTTTTCAGAAATACAGATTCAGCACATACCTCAGGAACAAAACGCCTGGGCAGACGCCCTCTCAAAACTTGCCAGCACCAAGCCCGGAGGCAACAACAGAAGTCTCCTCCAGGAAACCTTACAATCTCCCTCCGTGCTAAGAGAGGAAGAAGCGCTAAACATATCCAACCAACAGCAAGGATGGATGACCCCCATACTCAACTACCTAAAGTCGGGAACTCTCCCCGCCGAAAAGAAGGAAGCTAGAAGACTCACGAAAGACGCCCAGAATTATACACTAATTCACGACATATTATACAGAAGAGGATTCTCAAACCCCCTCCTTAGGTGTGTCCCGACCTCAGAAACAAAGAGCGTCCTCGAAGAAGTCCACGGAGGCATGTGTGGGAACCATCTCGGAGCTCGGGCATTATCCAAGAAAGTAGTCCGGGCCGGATTCTACTGGCCGACCTTGCAAAGAGACGCAACGAAATTTGTGAAAATATGCCCCCCTGCCAAAAACACGCCAATTTCCACAAAGCACCACCTGAAGACCTTATCAGCGTCACCGCACCATGGCCCTTCGCAAAATGGGGACTTGACCTACTCGGCCCGTTCCCCCAAGGACCGGGGCAAGTCAAATACCTCATAGTAGGGGTCGACTACTTCACAAAGTGGATCGAAGCTGAACCCTTAGCCACCATGACGGCTCAGAAAAGCCGCAAATTCCTATACAAAAACATCGTCACAAGGTTCGAAGTCCCCTATTCCATCACCACAGACAATGGAACACAGTTCACAGACACAAGTTTTCAGAACTTGGTGGCCGAGCTAAAAATCAAACAGCAATTCACCTCAGTCGAGCACCCACAAGCCAATGGACAAGCGGAGGCCGCAAATAAAGTCATCTTGGCTGGGTTAAAACGAAGACTCCAAGAGGCCAAAGGGGCATGGGCCGAGGAGCTCCCCCAGGTACTATGGGCATATCGGACAACTCCACACTCTACAACGGGAGAATCGCCATTCCGACTAGCTTACGGGATGGAGGCAATGATTCCTATCGAAATAGATGAAGGGTCACCCAGAGTCGTCTTCTACAACGAAGAAGGTAACCCGCAAGCACAAAGGGAAGAACTCGACCTCCTCCCCGAGGTCCGAGAAAAAGCTCGGATCCGAGAAGAAGCCTTAAAACGGCGAACGGCCCTCAGATACAATCAGAAAGTAATAAAACGAAACTTCTCAATTCACGACCTGATTCTGATCCGAAATGACATCGGAACACCAAAGTCGGGGGAAGGAAAGCTAGCTGCAAATTGGAAAGGACCCTACAAGGTAACAGAAGTCTTAGGAACAGGCTATTACAAAGTATCCGACCTAGAAGGCAATGAGTTGCCCAGGGCCTGGCACGCCTGTAATCTAAGACGATACTACAGCTAGAAAAATATAACCCGAGGTGTACTCTTTTTCCTACAAGGGTTTTTTAATGAGACACCCGGTCAAAAAGACACCCGACCTAGCCAAAGGGTAAACACTCTGTAAATATTCTTTCTTTTTTAATACTAATCGAATTTTTCTCTTTTCCTTCTCCTTCTTCTTCCTCATGATGAAACAAATCCT
>NW_026264961.1:26237-29986 GCF_000817695.3 Arachis duranensis | reverse complement strand
TAGTAAAAACCATCCAAAAAAGAGCCCACAGGCCAGGGCAAACAAACAGACAAAGGATTACAGAAAATCAAGATCCTTTCCGGACTCCACATCGGTAGAAGGCTGCGGAGGAAGAACCACAGAAATCGGGACAGCCTTGACAGCACTGTCATCTCGGTTTAAAACCTCCACACCAGACTCCTTCCTAGCCAAAGGTAAGGTCGGGTTCACAACCAGAACTTTGGGGTCAGACACCGGAACCTCATCCTCATTGGGAGCAGGAACAATCTTTCCCTCCACGACAACATTTTCCATACTGAATAAACTCAGATCCAGGTCAGGAGCAAGAACCCGGACCTGAGCTTTCAAATTTTCAAACATAGCATCCATACCCTTAGCCACATGACCTTCTAACTCGTAAAAATCATCCTCAAATCATCTTGAGCGGATTGCAACCTCTCCTTTGTCTCCACAAGCTCGGCATATGTCCGAGTATAACTCTCCTTCGCCGCCTTCGCCATCTCCTCGGATGAATTCGCTGCCGCCACAGCCGCGGTAGCCTTAGCTTTCTCCTTCTCCAAAGACGCCTCCAGCTCAACAACCCTAGCAGCCTTCAGTTCACTAATCCTCTCGAACTCGGACTGAGCTTTCTCAAGTCGGGAACTGGTCGCACCAATGGGGGATTTCTTGAACTCTCGGGCGATAGCGGCATGTAGACTAGCCATCCGGACACAGCTCCGCGCCATATACTAAAAATGGTGCTCAATAGACACATCATCAGTAGAAATAAAAGTCTGAGGGAGGATATGCTGTTCAACCCAACCAAGAGCATCAAAATCCTTATCATTAAAACCCACAAACTCTTGAGAGGTCTTCTGCTTCTTGGGGGGAGGACCCGAGGACGAAGGAGGAGAAGAGTTACCAGGTCCAGAGGTGGGAGGATCCTGATTTATAGGTCGAAACTGGGGAGTCGGAATAGTCTTCGACCGAGTAGTGACACCCACAGTAGTCTTCTTCGGAGAAGATCGGGCAGAAGCCTCCCCAGCCTCGATATTTCGAGCAGCCACGGACTTCTTCGTCCGACGAAGGTACTTCATAGAATCCGCCTGAGAAGACATCTCTGCGAAAATAAAAGAAAAGGATCACCAAGACAGAAATTCCACCAAAACAAAAACAAGCAAAGCCAAAATACTAAAAAGATAAGTCTCGGAGGGTCGGGAACTACCTAACTCGGAACGGAGAAGGCTTGGATCCCCCAACATTTTCTTCGTGTCCAAGTGAGGTGCCCGACCCCATAAACTGCTTACCACACCCACAAAGGCCTGCTCCACCTCATCTAGACTCTCAAGGGTATACTTAGTAGACACTACTTTCTCCTGCCAACAAAGAGGAAAAGAAGGCTCCCCACTCTCATCTAAAAAGAAGGGTCGGACATCTCCAGTAGCCCGGACCTTGAAATAGAAGTTCTTAAAATCATGAAAGGACTCATCATACAGAGTGCAAAACTTCCTTCCCTGATTAGCCCTAAAAGTAACCCAAGATACCTTCCCTCCACCCGACCCTGGCTTCGTCAACACAAACAAGTAGGAAAAAAGAGAAATAGAGGGAGCAACGCCCAAGAACTGACACAAAAGTTGAAACAGCTTTAAAAATGCCCAAGAATTTGGATGGAGCTGCGTAGGAGCAAGATTACAAGACCATAACACCTCGGACTCCAGATCGGTAAAAGGAAGTCGGACGCCCAGCTTAGAGAAAAAACAATCATAAGCATAAAAGAAAAGCTTCTCGGAACTATCTAGGGGCGGGAAGCACACTCTCTCCTCGGAATCCGGGGCCACTAGCTCGTAATCCCTCTCAGACTCCCTATTTTCACATATGCTACAATGCCTACGGAACCTAACTAAATACTCAGAATCTACCACAGAAGGGACTCTTAGAGGAACAGGATCTACCCAACCAAGACCACTTGGAATCTTGGTCGACATCGCTTGAAGAACCTTTCGAGACATAAAATTCTTACCTACAAAGAAGAATACAACAGCAAGCAAAAAATCACATAAAGAAGACAACGAAAACCCATTCAGCAAAGCAAGAAGCAAAGACCCCACGAAGAAAGCGGGGCAACACAGACCCCCCCATATAAAGACAACAGCAATGGCGGCACCTCTTTTGGGGCAACCCAGGCATAAAGAAAAAGAAATAAACAAAAGCCACACAAAGAGCAGAAGCGCAAAAGAGAAACACGGAAACAAACCTGGAAGAAGAAGCGAAGGCAAAGAGCTCCGAAGCAAGTAGAACAAAACGACGGCACAAAGGAGACGCCGGAAATTCAAAAGACACACAAAGAAAAGATTCTGGAAAGCAAAAAAAGGGAAAGAAGAAGCGGCGCTTATGAAAAGAACAAACGCAGAGAGGAGAAAAGGAGCAATAAATAAAAGCCTTCACAGAGCCCGAACGGAAATCGAGGAAAAACGGTAAAAAGTAATAAATGCAGGAACGGTCATTTTGAATTTTGAAAAACAAGACTACTATGCCCGAGCACGACCTCCCAAAAAGGACGAACTCGGGCAGGGGCACTGTTTATACCCTGACCGGGGTCCTCCAACTCGGTAAATCCGCAAGAGGTCCGACCTTGTCCTAAAGCTCACACCTAAAGGTCGGACCTCGGACAAAGAGCAAGGAAGGCCCATCAAAAGGAACGCAGCCCAAACCTAAAGGCCAAAAAGGCCTGGAAAAGGCGGTTCCACAAAGATAGAGATAAACTCCCAAAGATAAGATAAGATAAAGATATCTTATCCAGGGAAGATCACTGCCAACCACTATAAATACACTGGAGCACCCAGGTATGGCATTCATTCCAAATCTACACATATATCTGCTTGGACCCATGCTAACTTAAGCATCGGAGTGTCATTGCAGGTACAACCACCAACCGTTCTGCATACCTAGCTCAGGTTACCGAACCTCCACCTCGGGCCTCTCCAGACGACCGAGCTACACGTTTCAGGCAAACCCTCGGAACAGTTGTCTCCCCATCTGAGGTTGGGATGGTTCTTCCAAGACGAATTGTAAGTATCACCATAGACTTCATTAGTTCCAGGATTTTGGTTGTGCATGTATTGGACTTGCTCTTGCTGTTGCTCCTCTTGAGTTTCTTCACTTTGCACCCAAGTAGTTGGTGGTTGGCTTGTGGCACTCACTAATGCAACTTGCAAGCCATCAATTCTTTTGGCCATTTGTTCAAACTGTTGTTGAATCTGCTGCTACATTATCTTGTTTTGAGCCAGAATGGAATCCACTCCTTCCAACTCCATTACTCCTCTTCTTTGTGATGGTTGGCGTTGTCTTTGATGAGCAAAGAAATATTGGTTATTGGCCACCATGTCAATGAGGTTTTGAGCTTCCTCTGTAGTTTTCATGAGTTGCAAAGAGCCTCCAGCTGAATGATCAAGTGCTTCCTGAGCTTTAAGAGTGCGTCCCTCATAGAAGTTTTGCAACTTGTCCCACTCAGTGAACATCTCTGGTGGACATTTCCTCAATAGTGCCTTATATCTTTCCCATGCTTCATATAAGTTTTCAGCCTCCATTTGAGTGAATGTCTGCACCTCAGTCTTCAATCTTAGGATTCTTTGAGGGGGATAAAATTTGGCAAGAAACTTGCTCACCAAGTCATCCCAAGTGTTGATGCTTTCTTTTGGAAAGGTCTCTAGCCATTGAGTGGCCTTATCTCTGAGAGAAAATGGAAAGAGCAGCAACTTATAGCTATCAGA
>NW_026264961.1:10007-24587 GCF_000817695.3 Arachis duranensis | reverse complement strand
GCTGCCCTGCCCTCGCGGAGGGCAGGGCAGTGTTTCCAAAATGATGTCCCGTGTTCGAAACATGGCTGGAACACACGCTCAATTAATTTCCTTGGTTTCTTGGCACGGCACTCAACCTTAGTTCCTTGCTTCTTCCTTGTTCCGTGTTCGATTCTTGTGGCATGCATGGGTGACATTTTTCCTTTGATTTTCTTCCTTGGTGAGCCCGATACTGCCCTTGTGGAGGGCAGGGCAAGGTTCTCTTCTTCTTGGTTCCAAGGCACAATTTTGTGCTCTTCCCTTGTAGTGGGCAGGGCAGAGTTGCCTTCTTAGCTTAGTTCCCTTATGTTGCCCTCCTAGAGGGTAGTGTGCCCTTGTGGAGGGCAATGCTTGCCTCTCCTCATGTTGTGCGCCACACTTCTTCTCTCTTTGACCACACTTTCTTTTCCTTGGGCCACACTTCCTTAGGCTACGCTTTTTCCTTTTTTCCTTTTTTTCACCTACAATAAACCAAAACAACCACTCAAAGTATCACTAAATTCAAGAGGCTTATAAATCAATTAAAATTCAATTAAAATTAGCTTAAACCTCATGGATTAACATTAATTTCATGGTGGTTGCTTGATTTAAAGAAGTTGTGCATTTTCACTCCAAATCACTTACTTAAGAAGCAAGAAAGTGCATAAAGACTAACAAAACAAGTGAAATTAGCTTGAAAAATGGGTATATGATGACTTGTCATCAGTAATTAGACGGTGTGTACCTCAATCAGAATTCCAGTCCATTTTAGAGGCCTGCCACTCATCTGAGAGTGGAGGACAGTTTGGCCCTCAACGAACTGCTAGAAAAGTTTTAGACTGTGGATTCTGGTGGCCTACTCTTTTTAAAGATCCTGTTGACCTTGTAAATCTTGTCCTCTATGCCAAAGGTTTGGTAATATATCCCAGAAGGATGAAATGCCTCAACAAATTATGCTTTTCTGTGAAATTTTTTATGTTTTGGGCATTGACTTCATAGGTCCATTTCCAAATTTTAATGGCCACATTTATATACTATTAGCTGTAGATTATGTTTCTAAATAGGTCGAAGCAATTCCTACCCATACTGATGATGCTAACACCGTTGTTTCCTTTGTTAGAAACCATATTATTTGTCGCTTTGGATCACCATGAGCAATCGTGAGCGATCAAGGCACTCACTTTTATAACAGGAGACAAACAGGTTTACTAAAGAGGCATGGGATAATTCTTAAAGTATCAACAGCTTATCACCCCCAGACTAATGGGCAAGCAGAGGTGTCTAATAGAGAGATAAAACGCATACTATAAAAGGTAGTCAAGCCTCATAGAAAGGACTGGAGCACCAGGCTCCAAGACGCGCTTTGGGCATATCGGACAGCATACAAGATACTGATTGGGATGAGTCATTTCCGCTTGGTTTATGGAAAGGCCTGTCATCTCCCAATTGAGTTAGAACACAAGGCCTTCTGGGAGGTAAAGGAATGTAACATGGACTATGAGAGAGCCGGAGCTGAACGGAGGTTGCAACTGCAAGAATTAGAAAACCTTCGCCTAGAAGCTTATGAAAACTCCAGGCTGTATAAAGAGAAGGTGAAGGCTGTGCATGACAAGAGCATTAAGAGAAGAGAATTCCAACCTGGGGACTTAGTCCTACTTTACAACTCCAGAATGCGACTCATGCCAGGCAAGCTGAGATCCAGATGGGATAGTCCCTATCGAGTAGAGAGAGTGGAACTATACGGAGTCTTTCACTTGAGCCATCCTTCAAGCTCTGAACTTATCAAAGTCAATGGACATCGCTTGAAATTATTCCATGGCGAAAAGATGGCGAAAAACCAGGAACTAAAAATCTTCCTCTTGGAAGATCCGCCCACAGCAGCAGACTGAGCTAGTGGAGCGTCCAACTTAAGGACGTTAAAGCAAAGTGCTGGGTGGGAGACAACCCACCATGGTATGATTGTTCCTCCACCTCTCCGTACCTTCCTTCGTCAATAATTCTTCTCAGTACTAATGCCTATATTTTGCATCTCATCCGCATATTGCATATTGCATAAAAAAAAAGACCGGGGGGGTGTTAAGGCATGCAACGCGCCAGCGTTGTTGACGCGCTCGGGTCATAGTGGCTTCGTATCATTAAAGAAAAGAAACAGAGAGTTGCGCAGGAATGTGGCTGGAGGCGTGCCTCTGGTACCATTTGACCCACGCGTCAGCGTGAATGACGCACTCGCGTCATTTGTAAAATGGCCTCCCCACGCGTCCACGTCAACCACGCGAACGCGTCAACGTCAACCACGCTAGCCGCACAAGCCCTGTCATGCAAACGCGTGCCCCAAGCATCCGCGCCGTTTTCTTAATTTGGCCATCCACGCGATCCCGTCAACCACGCGACCGCGTCACTCTGAAATTTGGCAAAACATGTTTTGCACAGAGAGTTGTGCGAGTGCGAAGCTGCCCTCGCGCCCCTAGCACAAATCATATCACGCGTCCACGTGACCGACGCGTCCGCATCATTTTCTTCAAGGGTTCTCTGCGCGTCCGCGTGCACCATGCGTCCGCGTCACTTGCGCCGCCAAACTCATTCAAATCTGCCAGATTGTCTTATCTTTTCTCACCCCAATCCAAATTTTCCCCCCTTCTTCCTTCTCCATTCTTCCTCCCTTCTACTCCCTCTTTCCCACCACCATTATCAAGGTTTTTCTTCTCTTCTTCCCTCCCTACTTTTTCATTCTTCTCCTTATTTTCATGTTTTCTTTTTTCTTTCTCTTCTACTTTCCCTATCCATATTTTCTTTTTTCTTCCTTCTTCCTCCTATTGGTGTTGGAGATTTATTTGGGTCATTATTTTTATATGTTGCTTGTGGATTGTTTAGGACTTGTTTAATAGTTATATATTATTTTTATAGGGTTACTTGCATGTTCAAGTTAATATTTTCCATACCTTATTTAACATGCATGCTATGTGTTTGTGAAAATGCCCATATGGCATTTTGCACTATTTTTAGATTTCTTTCAATCTACTACTCTAAATGCTTGCTTTTCACAAAATCCTTTTTCTATTTTATTAATTTTTTATATAATTGTTATTACAAGCATATTGTTAGTTTGGAAGATTTGGTAATCTAACTTGGACATTGAATGCTTGATCTATGCTACTCATGCCCTTGCCGGCATGCCAATAAACACTGGCATTTAACTGTCATCACATGCACTTGCTATATTTCTATTGTTGATTTGTCACATGTAGTCATGACCATGTGTTCACATCATTATCCCGTCCTGTGCATTGATTACCACCTTTCCCCTTCTTTTCCTTGCAATTACCCTTGAAATATTCATGTCTTTACTTGTTTCCTTTCAGGATGGCCACCAAGAAAGGCAAGGAGAAAGCTACCCCCAAATCCACAGCAAGGAGAGGAACAGAAAGAGCATTAGTGGCAGAGCCATCTTCAACTGCAGTTCAGCCCTCAACAAAAAGAATTAGAAGGATTATAAAGGTCGATGAAAAGGAGAAAGCCTTCCTAGCAAAGGACACTGCACGATTTCCCAATCGCTACTGTGAGCAGATGTTCCCCATTCTGGCTGCTCGAAATTACAACAACGAACACCTTCTTGTCCTTCCACCTCGTATTGCCGAATTTTTTTATGCCGCGACTTGCACAAAGACATTAGGGATTCCGCCAGAGATAGCCACGACAAGTTAATCTTTCTTGGGTAGTTGAGTTCTACTCCAATTTCCACCTGCCGACCCTGCAGTCTGTTTATGTCTGTCAGAAGCAAGTCCCCATTATAGAAGAAGCCATTCAGCGAGCCTTAGATCTTCCCCCTGCTCCAGAAGGACTGGATGCATTTCAAGAAGCTGCACTCAAGCGCCAAGCGTACAAATTTGACTAGGACGTTGTTCTTAGCGTTATCACACAACCTGGCAGTAGATAGATTTTTGGATACCATCGTTCCCGTCCTAAGGGAATATCGGCTTCTGCACTCACCTTGGAGGCTCACGTATGGGCACAGATTATGTCCCATTACGTCTTTCCAAGCACTCATGAGTCCTCCTTCACTGCAGGCATGGCCATTCTACTATGGTGCATCCTCACAGACCAGCTTCTAAATCTACCAAGACACTCCGGAATGCTATGGGACACGTGTAAATTGCGGGCAACCTACCTTTCCCCGTCTTGGTATCAGATCTTGTCTCAGCAACCGGAGTCTCCTACAGAGCTGGGGACACCAAAGCAATACTTCCACGGGATGATCAATACGTCCCTAACGGGAGATATCTCAGGCCACCACTAGCCATTACCAGCCAGTCTGCAGAACATGCTGCTGACATTCCACCTTCTACTAGTCAGCTTCTGCATCAAATACTGGAGAGGTTAGACCGGCAAGACCAGAAAGTGAAGCTACGAGAGTGCCACAACCACCGCTGATTCAAATACCTCAAGGAGCTACTCACAGGTAACCACAGACCTGACGAGGACCCAGGCACTCCTGACACTACTTCCTTTACCAGCACAGGGAGCCATGATAGTCCGGACTGTGGAGATACTGCCACTAGCCCACCTTTGTTCCTGACAGATGGCACCGAGGACGGTGCAAAGCCTTAAGTGTGGGGAGGTCAGTCAGTACCTGACTTCCGGAGGTAATTCTTCCCCCTAACACCAATTTCTTTTTTCTTTAGAATAGGATAGATTGCATATTAGTAGGTTAATTACATGCATATTCTACTTGATTGAAAAGATAATAAGTTTTTTTTTTGAAAATTTCACTAATTTAAATCAAAACATTTATGTTAAATTTGTTTGAAGTTGAAATTGGAAGAGGATTTTTGAGCTAAAAGAACACACAACCCGTGAGACTTTGAGCCTAAATACATGGTTACACTATTTAACCATAAATATTTTTATTTCTCGTGTGTTTACTTCTCTATGATTGTAATTTGAATTTTGTTTTATCCTATATGTCCAGTGTTAATGTGTTACGTGCATGCATATGATTGAGGCCATTGTTTGTTTAGCTCACGTATCCCAAATAAGCCAACCCTTTTAATTACCTTTGTTAACCAATTTGAGCCATTTTTAATCCCATTTGTTCTATATTTTAGCACATTACTAGCCTTAAGCAGAAAAACAATTGAAAATCCCAATTGAATTTTTGGTTAGCTTAAGATAGAATTTGTGTGTTAACTAAATATGGGAAAATTGTGGGAATAAAGGGTAATAGGAGAATATGTCATGATAAAATAAAGGGAATTTGGGTACCTATTCATGTGAAACCATAAAAGAAAGATTACAAATCTATGTCCATTGATAAACTATATAAAACTAAAATTGTTTTTCTTTATTTTAGTGTATAAGGGGACAAAATCACCCCAATGATAAGTCAAAGTTTAATAATCAATGCACATATGATAAAATTAAAATAAAGGTTGATGCATGAGTATGGAATGTGAAAAGGAGATTTTGGGTAGCTAAAATGAATGTTAAAATTATATAGAGTATATGTATGTTAGGTGGGAGCTTAGGTTAATTAAAGACTCAATGTATAAGCTCACTTAGCCATATGTGTACCCTCACCTTACCTTAGCCCCATTACAACTGTGAAAAGACCTCATGATGTTTGCATTGGCACTTTAAAATTGTTGATTGATTAGGTGAAAAACAAAATTTTTGAAAGCATGATTAGAGAATGATAGAGTGATTACCCATATACTAGAGATGATTAGAGTGCACACGCACCAACAGTAAGGGTTTAATGCTCGATCCTGTGTTCCTTGCCTTCACGAGCTATCTTCTTACAAATTTACCTGCTTTTACTATATAATTTGAATTAGTGAAATCTACCCATGTTTTGTCTTAGAGAACTTATTTATTTTTAATCATATAGACAAAATCATATAGCTGCATTCATATGTATAGGTTGCATTGCATTGCATGAGTCTTACATGTCCCTATTCATTCATATTTATCTCCTTCAACTTAGGATGAGGACATGCTAATGTTTAAGTGTGGGGAGGTTGATAAACCGCTATTTATGATTCATATTGTATTTAATTATGTGGTTTTATCAAGTCTTTGCCCACTTATTCATATGATTAGCATGTATTTACAATTCCTTCCTAAAAATATTCTATGATTGAAAACTTGCTTCCCAAAGACCTTTTAGTTGTATATTTTTATTTTTCTTTCGTACCATTCGATGCCGTGATCTGTGTGTTAAGTGTTTCAGGCTTCATAGGGCAGGAATGGTGTAAGGAATGAAGAGGAAGCGTGCAAAAAGTGGAAGGAACACAAGGAATTGAGGAGATGACCAGCGAGAAGTCACGCGAGCGCATGGCTCACGTGACCGCACGAAATGGAAGAAATCACTGTGACGCGCTCGCGTGCCTGACGTGACCGCGCGGATTGGAAGCTGCACGAACGACGCGAGTGCGTGGACGACACGCATGCATGGTATGAAAAATGCTGAGTGACGTGAACGCATGGACGACGCGGCCGCATGACATGCACAATCTGCAGAATTACAGAAGTCACTGGCATAGATTCTGGGCCGCATTTCAACCCAGTTTTTGGCCCAGAAACACAGATTAGAGCCAGGGAACATGCAGAGACAAAGAAAACAATTCATTTCGCAAAATTTTTGAGTTTTTAGATCTAATTTTACTCCTCCCCTAGGTTTCTCTTTTTGACATTCATAAATTAGGATTTGAAGATTTTTGGCTTTAGCTTTTTAGAAGAGTCTACCTCCAGAACTGGTCATTATAGTTTGTTATTTACTTTTCATTTACTCTTCCATATTCTTAATTTGTCCAGAGTTAATATTGGATTATTTTCATAGTTTATTAATATAAAACTATTTTTACTTTTAATTAATCTCTTTCATTATTGTTTACTATGTCTTTTCTTATTTCCCCCATTGATTTGGTGAAGTCTACATTTATGATGATGGAATAGTTCCCCAACTTGATTGGGAGTTGATTAAAAGGAGAACCTTGAGTTGGAATACTCAAGAGTTCAATCGTAATTGTTTCATTGTTGGTTGGCTTGTTAGTCACTAACTCTAATCCTTCCCAAAGGGAGAGGATTAGGACTTGTGAATAGAAGTTGACTTTTAATTTGACTTTCCTTCATTTGTTGAGGGTTAACTAAATGAAAACAATGACTAATTATAAATTGATCTTGACAAAATTCCAACAAGGATAGAACTTCCAATTAGTCTTCTCCCGGTCAAGATTTTATTTAAATCATATAAATTCTCTAATTTAATTTTCTGTTCATCAAACTCAAAACCCATTTGGAAAACCTCTGATTGATAAAATAGCACATCTTCCTACAACTCGTTGGAAGACGACCTGGGACTCATACTACTAGTATTTTATTTCTAAAATTTGTGACAACGCTTTTCTAAATCGATAAATGGAATATTGCTGGTTAAGAACTGTACTCGCAACACCATTTTTCTAATTAATTCTTAATCTGCCAATTTCTGCTCACGTCAATCTTATTCCGACACGATCGAGAACCAACAGCTGATTAGCCATGTGGTAGCTGTGCCTGGTACTTTTCATCTGAGACGAGAAATCCGACAGTTGATTAGCCATACAGAAACCGTAGAGGACCATTTTCACTGAGAGGACGGGAGGTAGCCATTGACAACGGTGATCCCTAACATATAGCTTGCCATGGAAAGGAGTATGAAGGATTGGATGATGGCAGTAGGAAAGCAGAGATTCAGAAGGAATAACGCATCTTCATATGCTTATCTGAAATTCCTACCAATGAATTGCATAAGTATCTCTATCTTTATTTTGTATTTATTTATATTTTAATTATCAAAACTCCATAACCATTTGAATCTGCCTGACTGAGATTTACAAGATGACCATAGCTTGCTTCAAGCTGACAATCTCTGTGGGATCGACCCTTACTCACGTAAGGTTTATTACTTGGATGACCTAGTGCACTTGCTGGTTAGTTGTGCGAAGTTGTGAAAAAGAGTTGAGATTACAATTGTGTGTACCATGTTGTTGGCGCCATTGAGATCACAATTTTGTGCACCAATTGACAACTACCACATTAATTGATTCTCTAAATTAGACCTTTTATTTTGGAAATTCCATATTTTCTCTTTGTTTTTCCCTGTGTGTGCATGTAGGACAGAAAAGAGAAGGAACCATTCCTCTTTGATCCTGAAATTTAAAGAAGTCTCCTCCAATTGAGAAAGAAGTAATAAAATCAGAGGGATTTAGAAGAAGCTGAGAAGCCAAAAAGCTTGGCAAAAAACAAAACAATGCCAATGCTAGGATGACTCTTGGAGACTTTGTTACCCCCCACAAGTGATACTTGTGGGAGTAGCATAGTAAGGCCTAATGTGGAGTCAAATAACTTTGAATTGAAACCTCAACTTATTCTATTGGTGCAACAAAATCAATTCGATGGAAACCCTCAAGAAAATCCAAACTTGCACATATCTAGTTTTTTGTTGATATATGAAACTATGAAAAGCAATGGAGTTTCTCCCAAAGTCATCAAGGTGAGGCTTTTTTCCATTCTCCGTATGAGATAGAACGACATAATGGATCCAAGCTCAACCCTTGGAAAGCATAGCAACGAGGGAGGATTTGATTAATTAGTTTTTGACCAAATTCTTTCCGCCACAAAAGTTAGCTAAGCTGAGTCAGGACAACTGAACCTTCACCCAAAGGGATGGAGAGTCCCTCTATAAAGCTTGAAAAAGATACAAGGAGATGTTGAAAAAGTGTCCTCATGACATGTTTCTCGATTGGTTGCAACTTCAAACATTTTTGACGTAATCTCCTATACCTTGAAGAACTTGCTTGATAACTCAGTTGGGGTATCTTTGCATCTCAAAACACCTCAAGAAGCTCGAGTTAATTGATATAGTGGCCATCATCCAATACATTTATTCTACCGAGAGAGCCATGAGGAAGGGAGTGATGTAGATGAGAATCTTTGACTCATTTTTTGCACAAAATAAGATGATGTCTCAATAAATCTCCTCCCTCACAAAGCAACTGGGACATTTGCAAGTATCCACAGTGGGAACGCAAGTGGTGTGTAACTTGCGTGGAACAGCTCACTAGGATGAAGAATGTGGGTTGCTCTAGAGAGAACAAGCAGCCGTTGAGCAAGTGAACTATATGGAGAATTTTCCGAAACCACCACAAAATGTTCCCTTTTCTAAGACCTACAATCCGGGATGGAGGAATCCCCAAACTTTGGTTGGGGGAACCAAAAACAAAGAAGCTCCCATGCAACATATGAACAACAAGCTTCCCACTTGCAACCACAAATCCACCAAAGGCTTTCTTTTCTTGAGAATGCCATAGAGAACCTGTCTGAGTCCATATCCACATTAGCTCAATCAACTTCTACTTTTATGCAACAAACTAGGAGCTTTATGGATGAGACAAGAGCCAACTTCCAGAACCAAGATGCTTCGATTAGGAATTTGGAGTTTCAAGTAGGACAAATTGCTAAGCAATTAACAAAACTCACTAACATATTCCCAAAGCATACTAAGACCAATCCAAGAGAGAAGTGCAAGGCCATCATGCTAAAAAGTGGGAAAGCCATGGGTAAAGAAGCCATAAACCATGAAGTACACGATGAAGGTGTAAAACCCTGTGAATTAACAAATAATTAACTAATAAATTAATTATGAGCCAGAGACTTCTAGTACACATGTCAATAATTTTCAGTTAAGATCCTAAGTAAAATTTTCTCCAAATTTTTTATGATGTTTATAACATTTTTGTATGCGTGACACAATTATTTAATCAATAGATAAATTAATATATGAAGCTACACTTATATATATATAAAGTCTTAATGTAGGGACTACGGTGAATTCTTCTTTTGAGTTACGGTATCTATATTATAGTGTGTTAAAGGGGTTTCTTAAAAGAAATTCTACATAGGTAAATTCTTTTTTAATAACTACATTTTGTGGTTTAATGTTCATTACTATAAAATTTTATTATTAATAATTTTATTATTATTTTATTGTTAGTTTTTAATTTAATTTATCCTGCTTAGTTGGATTAATAAATCCTAAGACGAATTGTTATTTGTGCCTCTTTATGAAGAAAAGAATAAAGGGTAAAATTGATAAAATAGGCAAACGTAAAGAAGTGAATGCAATGCAGAAATGATAATTTTTAGCTTTTTATAAACATGAGTTGAGATTGAGAATCATATCTGCATTCTAGAATAAAAAAAAGTAGCCAACTGAAATATTCAAATGTTCAAGAAACTTGAATGTGTTTTTTCAGGTTTAGAACGCTAATTCAAACACACCCTAAACCATTTAAAATGGTTTGGTACAGTTTCAGTTTAGTTTATGAAAAAACTGAACTATGAACACCCCTAGATATTTATATTTAATAATTTGTTTATTATTTAATACTAAAAAGAATAGTATGATATAGTATTTTTTTTTTCAATAGTAAATTAAATTATCTATGAAGTGTGTTGCATTTTTTTATTATAAGAGCATTTGTAAAGGTATAAATTTTTGTATGTATTATTTGAGTACTTTATGTACGTGACTTATTCCTTATTGGTTTTGAGGTGATTTGTTATTTATCAAAATATAATGTTATAATTTTGTAAAATTAAATTGATTCTTCTCATAATTGGTTATTTCATACAAGTATAATTTAATGAATCTAATTTTTATTATGCTTTTTATGTAGATATGGAAAATCCATACCATCGTAAGTGGATTTTCGATAGAAATTTGCCAATGGTGTTCGACATTTTATTGATACAGTTACAAAATAACCTCAATTTATACTTGACGGCGATGTACATAGGTGTCCTTGCATCAAGCATAAAAATAAAGTTTTCTCAACTCCGGACGAGGTTTCACTAAATTTATATAAAAATGGTTTCATGCCAATGTATTGGTGTTAGGCTTCACATGGAGAGAGTCCATTGCATTTAAATGTAGATCATGATAATCAAGAAGGCATATGTTTTTCTCTGCTTGCTAGTGTGCCAATAAGAAGTTCATATGAATCTATGGTGGTTGATGCTGCTGGACCAGAATTGATGAGCCAATTTGAAGAACACATTGATGAGCCTCCAAATGCAGAAACTAAAAAATTTTGTGATTTATTATGGTCTACTCAGCGTCCATTATTTGAGGGATGTGTTTCTCATTCAGAATTATCAATGGCAGTTAAAATGTTGAGTATAAAAGCTAAAGGGAATGTATCTGAACAAATCTTTGATGATTTTGTGACAGCTATAAAGGAAGTGATGATTGAGAATAACTTACTTGTCTCTAATTTTTATGAAGTAAAGAAGCTAGTATCGAAACTTGGCATGAAAAGCTAAATAATTGATTGTTGTATTAACGGTTGTATGCTGTATTACAAGGAGGATGATATAACAAGAAAGGAATGTAAATTTTATCATTCTTCAAGGTACAAGATAGGTAAAAAGCGTAAAGAAGTGCCTTTGAAACAAATGCACAATTTATCACTTATACCTTGCTTAAGAAGATTTTATGCTTTAATGCACACAACACCTCACATGAGATGGCATTTTGATCACGAATTTAAAGGTGTTCTTGAGCATCCATCAAATTCAAAAGCATGGAAGTATTTTGATAAAAAATATCCACAATTTTCTCAAGAACCACACAATGTCAGACTAGGATTATGTGCTGATGGATTCACCCTTTTTGGTCAATCTGGTAAACAATATTCATGTTGGCCAATAATTATCACCCCTTATAACCTGCCTCCTTCTATGTGAATGAAAACTCCTTACATGTTTTTATTATCCATGATTATCCCTAGTCCTCGTAATCCAAAAACTAGGATTGATGTATACCTGTTGTAATGAGCTAGCCTCGAAGAAACAACGCTTTTTCGGGATCAAACAGAATTTTTATGGAATTTTTAAGAATTATAATGCATGTAAGCACCTCTGCTGCACAGGTGGTGTGTCATCAAGCTGCTGAGTTAGCAGCTTGACTATACCAAGCACCTTTCCTGATCTAAGCAGCCGCGTCACAAAAAGATACATTTTTGAGTCACTTTAGGCCTAAATTTCAAAACTCTAATTTTCATGTTAGTCTCATTTTGACAATCCGGTCTCGAATTTTGAGAGAAAAATTATATTAATATAATATTTATATATGATTATTTTATTCGGAATATTATATTATTATCTGCTCTGTTGTGATTAATGTTGATCTATGTGTAGTAATATAATAATCGAGGTAGAAATCTACTAGTAAAGGATAATATCGGCTTTCTTAGATGAACTTAGCTTTGCTAATGTATCATCATAAGTCTTTAATTCTTATGATTATCCAGTTACTAGTGTCATTTACACTAAGTAACTTATGTTTATCTATTAATGGTGTAATTACTTAAATTCTAATACATCTAGCTTTAGTAATTATCCTTTCTTAAGATATTTTTGCGCCCAACTTTAGGATAATCTCTATCCTAAGCCATGGCTCCCTAAGCTCCACCATTATCAGCATTTTAGCTTCCAAAAAAAGTTAAAAACTCATGAGAGAAACCAAGAGAACTTCCTTGGATACCTGAGCTTCAACCTCCGTTCTTTCTCAAGCTAAAACCTCTATCAAAAATCAAATCCAACCAAAGTGATCACCTTTTCCTCCTCTTCATTTCTATGCCAACTTTGATGGAGTAGATGATGCACGAAAACTTATCTCTCAACAAATTTCCCTTCGGCAAGAATACCGAATTGTCGTCAAGTAAAAACTCACAATAGAGTGAGGTCAAATCCCACAGGGATTGATTGGTCAAGCAAACTTAGTTGGAAGAGTATGCTAGTTGAGCTAAACAGAGTATAGTTTGAGAATTGCAGAATATTAAATGGCGGGAAAGTAAATAGCAGAAAATAAAGTGGAGAATCTTAAATGGGGAATCAGGGAGATGAACATGGAAATAAATGGCAGAAAATAAAGAGAATGGGTAAGATCAAAAATGAGGAATTCATTGGGCTCAGGAGATGTTGCATTCTCCGGATCAAGTTCATTTTCATCTCTTCCACAATCTATGCATCTATTGATCTCCTTGGCAATCTTAGGTGATTGGATCCCAATTCCTTGGCAATCCAATCTCTCTAAGCTTGAACAATTGCCCAATTCCTTGATTTAATTGCTCATGGAAAAAGATGAAGTATGGTCACTGATTATACCACATGTATTTCCAAATCAAAGTGTTGGGAGGATTACATGTCACTATATCCGCCCAAACCCCAATTTGGTCCAACATGGGAAAACATTTCTAGCATGAACTCCTCATCCCTTTTCCAAGGCTCAGAGGAGATCCAATTATGGAGAATTTGTTTTCCAAGACAACTAACCAATTGAATTAAGATCGAAAGCTTTCTAGTAAATCAAAAGAGAAGAAAGAAGAAGAAGAATGAAAACTATAATTGATCCATCAAATTACAACAGAGCTCCCTAACCCAATGAAAGGGGTTTAGTTGTTCATAGCTCTGGAAATGGAAAATGGAAGAAAAAAATACATGCTTCACTAGCAAAATGCAGAAAAGTAAATATACAGAGGGTAGTTCTCCAAAGTACCCAGCTTCTCTATAGTTCAAAACTACTCCTATATATACTACTCTTCTTGATCTTCTAGTGAGTTCTTCAAGTCTTGGATGTGGGCCTTAGATCTTGAGTTGAAGCAGTTACAATCTTTAGTGGGCTCAACTTGCAGAAAAGTGTGAGTTAGGCATGGGCGTTAGTGATGTTAACGTTAAGTGAAATTGTGGGTTCGAGAACGTTAGTGGCAATCACCTTTTTCACTAACGTACCAACCCCATATAGTCCACGTTAACTTCAACGTTAGTGGCACTAACGTGACCACTATCATTGCCTTATGATCCTTCGCAAGCGTTATTGGGAATCACCTTTTTCAATAACGTTGCCTTGTGCCCCTCTTTTCCTACTTTAGAGTTCACGTTAGTATAACTAACGTGACTCTTAACGTGGGCATGCCTATCTTCGAGAGCGTTAGTGACACTTACCTTTGTCACTAACGCTCCAAACGTCCCTCCTCCCCACGTTAGAGTTCACTTTAACTAGGTTAACGTGGCCACTAACGTGGTAGTGAATGCCATCTCCAACATTAGTGACAAAGGTGAGTGTCACTAACGTTGGCTCATCAATCTTAGCTCCACGTTAACTTTCACGTTAGTGGTCTTAACGTGACCACTAAAGTGGGAAATGCTAGCTTGATCCAACATTAGTGACAAAGGTGAGTGTCACTAACGTTGGCATTGTCTTCCGTTCCACGTTAGAGTTCACGTTAACTAAGTTAACGTGACCCTTTACGTGTCCAATTGCCAACTTTTGGAGCGTTAGTGGTGTTCACGTTTACCACTAACGCTAGAGCTCTCTTTATCTCCATGTTAACTACCATGTTAATGTAGTTAACGTGGCAATTAACGTGGGCTTATGATGGCTTCGCAGGCGTTTTTGTCGACCACCTTTCTCATTAATGTTGCAAGCTCATTCCCATTCCACGTTAGTGGTCACGTTAATTAGATTAATGTGGCTACTAACGC
>NW_026264961.1:8092-9827 GCF_000817695.3 Arachis duranensis | reverse complement strand
TAGTTGCTAGAATCAAGGTGTAAGTGTATTTTCATCCAAAACTTGCCTTATTCACTAAGAAAATACATGAAACTACCCTAAAACAGTAAAGAAAAGGTCAATGAAACTATCAGGCCTAGAATCCTCTATCCAGCCCTACCTACCTAACCGCAATTATTTCTATCTAGCCTAACATGCAAGGTTTCAATTCTAACTAACTAACGGAAAACTAACAGTAGCTAACAGTAATAAAAATTTACAGGAGTTGGAGTAGAAACCTAGAGCAGAGTAAAAATGGAAGTAGGGCAGGAAACTAAGGAAGCATAGGATGTGAACTGCGCAGAGCGCCGCCGTGGAGGGTGGCGGTTACGGCGGAGCAACGGCGGTGGTTGTCGAAGAGAGTGAGGGTGAGTGGTTGTGAGAAGGCGAGATGAGAGATGGAGGGGAGTGGGAGAATGAGAAGGAGTGATAATGGGTGAATGGGGTTAGTGGTGTGGCGGCGAATGTGGCCGCTGGTGGTTGCCAAAAAGAGAGAAAGGACGGAGATGGTGGAAGGGGGAGAAGAAGAGAGATGAGAGGTGCGCGACTGCGCAGTGCTCTTCATGCACTAGGGTTATCTTCTTTTCGGCTCGACGCGGGCGTGCATTGTGCGCGTCCGCGTACATTGATGAAATTAGGGACCTACGCGTGAGCGTACAGCGCGCTCAAGCGTGGATGGGGAAACTATACAGCGGCGCGTGCCCGTACAATGCGCGCACGCGTACATTGAGTTAGGCTGGAGGCTTAGAGTGGGCTCATCGCACGCCCAACTCTCTGGACAAAGGCCTGGAACGGTGGCATCAGCTAGGGGACGCGCGCGCGGCAAGTCCGCGTCCGCGTATAATGAGTTAGGCTGGGGGCTCAAAGTTGGCCCAGATCTAGCGCAACTCTCTGGATATTGGCTCAGAAGTTGCTGCAGCTGATCGACGCGGATACGGCAGGTGTGCGTCTGCGTGCACTTCCTTGTTCTCGTGATCAACGCGCACGCGGCAAGTGCGCGTCAGCGTGTGTTGTGTTGGACTCAGGGCGTAGTGTTTGCCCAAGAGAGCCCTAACTCTCTGGGATTTGGGTGATGATGCAACTTCTCAGATGTACGCGCACGTCAACCCCCTGTTTTTTTTTTTTTACTGAAGCAGGAAATTGTGCTCAGGTACTTCCTATAATGCTCACAACTCTTTATTCACTCAACTATCATCTAATTCACCAAAACATGCAATTTGATATTATTCATCTACTACTAACATAACATATATGTGACTATGCTAACCATCTAATTGTACAAACAAATCTATATGAAGTAGATTTACAATGGTAACTCAAATCATTTATTAAACAACATTAAAAGAGTATGGAAAGAGTTTACCATGGTGGGGTGTCTCCCACCTAGCACTTTTAGTTTAAGTCCTTAAGTTGGACATGTTGAGAGACTCTTTGTCATCGTGGCTTGTGCTTGTACTCATTCTTGAATCTCCAAGGATCTTTACTTCTCAATTGGTTGACAGAATTTCCAACCATCTTCACCAATCTAGGGTAGAGTTCTACCCAAGATATGAGTTCCCATAGTTGGTCTTCACATAGCGAACCGGGATCCCATATCTTATCTTCACACTCATTCGTGAGTTGAGTCTCATGACTCTTCCGTACAGGTGGTATGGCCTTGGAATTCTCAAGGAAGCTTCCAAACAACTTCCTAGACCCATGCAATTTGGTTCCACAC
>NW_026264961.1:7225-7875 GCF_000817695.3 Arachis duranensis | reverse complement strand
ATCCAATCCTTCTTACTCCTTTCCATGGCAAGCTTATGTAGCGTTTCACCGTTGTCGGTGGCTACCTCCCATCCTCTCAGTGGAAATGTTCAACGCACCCTGTCACGGCACGGCTATCCATCTGTCGGTTCTCGATCAGGCCGGAATAGAATCCAGTGATTCTTTTGCGTCTGTCACTAACGCCCCGCCTGCTAGGAGTTTTAAGCACGTCACAGTCATTCAATCATCGAATCCTGCTCAGAATACCACAGACCAAGGTTAGACCTTTCGGATTCTCTTGAATGCCGCCATCAGTTCTAGCCTATACCACGAAGACTCTGATCTCACAGAATGGTTGGCTCATTTGCCAGACGAGCACTCGGTTGTCAGGCGATCAACCATGCATCGTGCAATCAGGAATCCAAGAGATATTCACCCAATCGAAGGTAGAACGAAGGTGGTTGTCAGTCACACGTTCATAGGTGAGAATGATGATGAGTATCACGGACCATCACATTCATCAAGTTGAAGAACAAGTGATATCTTAGAACAAGAACAAGCGGAATTGAATGGAAGAACAATAGTAATTGCATTAATACTCGAGGTACAGCAGAGCTCCACACCTTAATCTATGGTGTGTAGAAGCTCCACCGTTGAAAATACATAAGAAT
>NW_026264961.1:6000-6277 GCF_000817695.3 Arachis duranensis | reverse complement strand
ACACTCTTATTGCCTTGGATCACAACTTTATTTCTTTCTTTTTCTTTCTTTTCTCTTTCTCTCTTTTTTTTCGTTTTCTCTCTCTTTTTTTTTTCATTGCTTTTTCTTGCTTCAAGAATCATTTTAATGATTTTTCAGATCCTCAGTAACATGTCTCCTTTTTCATCATTCTTTCAAGAGCCAACATTCATGAACCACAAATTCAAGATACATATGCACTGTTTAAGCATACATTCAGAAAACAAAAATATTGCCACCACATCAAAATAATTAAACA
>NW_026264961.1:5207-5737 GCF_000817695.3 Arachis duranensis | reverse complement strand
CTTTTTCTTCCTCTTGAAGATCTTATGGAGTGTTTGAGCTCCTCAATGTCTCTTCCTTGTCTTTGTTGCTCCTCCCTCATGATTCTTTGGTCTTCTCTAATTTCATGGAGGATGATGGAGTATTCTTGGTGCTCCACCCTTAGTTGTCCCACGTTGGAACTTAATTCTCCTAGGGAGGTGTTTAGTTGCTCACAATAATTTTGTGGAGGAAAGTGCATCCCTTGAGGCATCTCAGGGATCTCATGATGAGTGGGGTCTCTTGTGTGCTCCATCCTCTTCTTGGTGATGGGCTTGTCCTCATCAATGGGGATGTCTCCCTCTATGTCAACTCCAAGTGAATAACAGAGGTGACAAATGAGATGAGGAAAGGCTAACCTTGCCAAGGTAGAGGACTTGTCTGCCACCTTATAGAGTTCTTGGGCTATAACCTCATGAACTTCTATTTCTTCTCCAATCATGATGCTATGGATCATGATAGCCCGGTCTATGGTAACTTCGGACCGGTTGCTAGTGGGAATGATTGAGCGTTG
>NW_026264961.1:3380-3946 GCF_000817695.3 Arachis duranensis | reverse complement strand
TTAATTTTGTGACTTCTCATGATCATCAACCTACAAAAAACATAAATTAACAAAAGAAAATAGTTAATTATAAAACATTGGATTGCCTCCCAACAAGCGCTTCTTTAATGTCATTAGCTTGATAGAGGGCTCTCATGGAGCCTCAGAAATGCTCAGAGCTATGTTGGAACCTCCCAACACCAAACTTAGAGTTTGGTTGTGGCCTCCCAACACCAAACTTAGAGTTTGACTGTGGGGGCTCTGTTTTGCACTGTTTTGAGGGAAGCTCTTCATGCTTCCTCTCCATGGTGATAGAGGGATATCCTTGAGCTTTAAACACCAAGGATTCTTCATTCACTTGAATGATTAACTCTCCTTTATCAACATCAATCACAGCCCTTGCAGTGGCTAGGAAGGGTCTGCCAAGGATGATGGACTCATCCATGCACTTCCCAGTCTCTAGGACTATGAAATCAGTAGGGATGTAATGATCTTCAACTTTAACCAGAACATCCTCTACAAGTCCATGGGCTTGTTTTCTTGAATTGTCTGCCATCTCTAGTGAGATTTTTGCAGCTTGCACCTCA
>NW_026264961.1:2373-2644 GCF_000817695.3 Arachis duranensis | reverse complement strand
GAAGATGATGGAAAAGGCTTGCTATTGCTAAACCTGTTTCTTCCACTATTATTGTTGTTGAAACCTTGTTGAGGTCTCTATTGATCCTTCCATGAAAAATTTGGATGATTTCTCCATGAAGGATTATAGGTGTTTCCATAGGGTTCTTGGTGGACGAAATTGTGATCTGTATTCTTTGGATTTTGAATGAAAGCTCTATTATGGCACTGGTTGAATTCACAACTCCGTTCAACTAACCAGCAAGTGTACTGGGTCGTCCAAGTAATAAACC
>NW_026264961.1:0-843 GCF_000817695.3 Arachis duranensis | reverse complement strand
TTTTTGCTTCTGAATAGTTTTGGCATCTCACTTTTTCCTTTGAAGTTTAGAGTGATTGGCTTCTCTAGGAACTTAGAATTTCGGATAGTGTTATTGACTTTCCTAGTTGAGCATGTTGATTCTTGAACACAGCTACTTATGAGTCTTGGCCGTGGCCCTAAGCACTTTGTCTTCCAGTATTGCCACCGGATACACAAATGCCACAGACACATAACTGGGTGAACCTTTTCAGATTGTGACTTAGCTTTGCCAAAGTCCCCAGTTAGTGGTGTCCAAAGCTCTTGAGCACACTCTTTAGCTTTGGATCACGACTTTAACCATTCAGTCTCAAGCTTTTCACCTGGACCTTCATGACACAAGCACATGGTTAGGGACAGCTTGATTTAGCTGCTTAGGCCTGGATTTTATTTCCTTGGGCCCTCCTATCCATTGATGCTCAAAGCCTTGGATCCTTGCTTTCTTAAAATTTTTGCCATTTTTTTTTCACTGCTTTTTCTTGCTTCAAGAATCAATTTTATGATGTTTTTCAGATCATCAATAACATTTCTCTTTGTTCTTAGAATACTTATGCAGATTCATTGGTAGGAATTTCAGATAAGCGGATGGAGATGCTGTAGAGCTCAAGGACGCCTGCTCTCTTACTGCTTCTACTCAATCCTTCTTACTCCTTTCCATGGCAAGCTTTGTATAGGGGTTCACCATCAACTGTGGCTACTTTCAATCCTCTCGGGGAAATATCCTATGCGGCTGTCACTCGCACAGCTAACCAGTCTGGAGGCATCACCCATGGTTGATGGCTACATCCTATCCTCGCAGTGAAAACTAATGCTCACGCACTCTGTC
>NW_026264960.1:145090-145724 GCF_000817695.3 Arachis duranensis | reverse complement strand
AGGATATCCCTAAGACCGCTTTTAGGACTCGTTATGGTCATTACGAGTACACTGTAATGTCTTTCGGGTTGACAAACGCTCTAGCAGTGTTCATGGATTACATGAATAGAGTTTTCCGTCCGTTTCTGGATAAATTTGTTGTTGTCTTCATTGATGACATACATTCCAAGACTGAAGAAGAGCATGCGGAACACTTGAGGACCGTGTTGCAGATTCTAAAGGAGAAGAAACTCTATGCAAAACTGTCTAAGTGTGAGTTTTGGAAGAGTGAGGTAAAGTTTTTGGGTCACGTGGTGAGTAAGAAGGGAATAGCCGTAGATCCAACTAAGGTGGAGGTTGTAATGGATTGGAAGCAACCAACCACCGTAACAGAGATAAGGAGTTTTCTGGGTTTAACTGGCTATTACCGAAGGATTATCAAGGGCTTTTCACAGATAGCTTTGCCAATGACAAAGTTAACCCGCAAAGACACTCCATTTGTTTGGACTCCTGAGTGTGAGGAGAGCTTTCAGACATTGAAGAGAAAGTTGACCACTGCACCTGTGCTAGTGTTACCCGAGCCGAATGAGCCATTTGAGGTGTATTGTGAGGCCTCATTGAAGGGTTTAGGGTGCGTGCTGATGCAGCATCATAA
>NW_026264960.1:140119-141091 GCF_000817695.3 Arachis duranensis | reverse complement strand
ATAATTGTGATTTGCACTTCCACTATCGGAGATACGAGTTTCCCTTGGTAGTAGCAGTGGCTAGCCACCACGTGCTCCAGGTTGAGACTTGATACTCTGTTGACCCTATGTCGTAAGTGTGGCCGGGCACTGTGAAAGACCCGAATGAGCTCGCCCCCGTATATATATTCACCAGTGAGGGTGATGGATATAGATCATGATTATGATCAAGTTTATGACGAGTATAACTCGAGTTAGGGATGCATGACAGAGGGACAGTCCAATGGTTAGCGACCAGGACTTGTCGGGTTGGCTCTATAACCGACAAGATGATATCATCAGCCACTAGGGACAGGCATTCATCATATGCATACTATATGAATTGTTTGAGATTGCATATTTGACTGCATAATACTTGCTAATTGTCTAAATGCCTTAACTGTTCCTATTTGCATATTCTTCGTTTGATATAACTGTGTTTGCTACTTTATACTCGTGCTGGTGGTTGGGAGGTTTGAAGGGATTGGAAAGGGAAGTGTTAGTTAGACTGAAGAATCCTTAGTCAGATGCCCTTTATGGTTTAGCTTGTTTATAAGCGTTGATATTTATCTGGAGGAAGTTCTAGGATTGCCTTTGGCTTTCCTTCATTATTATGTATTATATATGTGGAAGCTGTTACCATGCTGGGGACCTCTGGTTCTCACCCATGCGGATTTTGTGGTTTTCAGATGCAGGACGTGAGGTTTCTCGCTGAGGCATGCTGGAGACTTCTATATTTGCGAAGATCCTTTGTTCTCGGGGCTATGATTTGGTTTATATGTTTTGTTTAGATACTTTTATCTCCATTAAATAATACAAACTGTGATGACTCCTCTTATGGGAGATTTTGGAGAATAGGTTTTATGTATTTGTGTCTCTTTGGGTTTCCTTTGGGGTTTTCCTTATTTTATCATATGTATATATTGTTATGCTCGGACCGGTTATCTTCGCAGC
>NW_026264960.1:133593-139724 GCF_000817695.3 Arachis duranensis | reverse complement strand
AGAGGAGTAATGGAGCTAGAAGGAGTGGATTCAATCTTGGCTCAAAACAAAATAATGCAGCAGCAAATTCAACAACAATTTGAGCAAATGACTAAGAGGATTGATAGCCTCCAAGTTGCAGCAGTTAACACTAGCCAACCATCAAACACATGGGGGCAGAATGAAGAAATTCAAGAGGAGCAACAGCAAGAACAAGTCCAGTACATGCATTCTAGTCCAAATGAAGTCTATGGTGATGCTTACAACCCCTCATGGAAGAATCACCCCAACCTCAGATGGGGAGATAGTCACAACCAAAACCAACAAACATGGCAGAGGAACTCAAACCAAAATAATTCAAGAAACAATCAAAACTACAACCAGCAGCAAACTAACCAAAACACTTACAGAAAACCTCAAAACAACCACCCCAACCTCAACCAGTACCAATCCAATAACCAACCCACCTACCAAAATGCCTACCATCCACCACTCACATCTCACAACCCACCACAAGCACCACCTGAATCCCAAAGACTCACTAACTTGGAGACCTTGATAGACAAAATGTTGAAACACCAGGAAATGACAACCAAAAACTATGAAGCTTCCATGAAGAGCCTAGAGAGGCAGATCGGGCAAATCTCTAAGCAAATTTCTGCTGAGAGACCTTCAAGCTCACTGCCCAGTGACACAATCCCAAATCCTAAGGAGGAATGCAAGGCAATACAATTAAGAAGCGGGGGAAACTTGATGAGCAACAATGATACTACAAAGAAGCAAGCAGGAAGCAGCAAGAGGCCAACAAAAGAGGAGGAGCAAACAAAGGCAGATGAAGCCAAGGATCAAGAAGTGATGCCAAGCAAGAGCACTGAGAAACTCAAAGAGAAGGACAACCAACCACACAGTTTAAAAGAAGTGACTCAGGGACAGCAGCAAGTAGAAAAGAGCATCACACCTCCACTGCCATATCCCCAGAGGTTCAACAAAGAAACTAAGGACCAACATTTTCACAAATTCTTGGAGATCTTCAAGAAGCTGGAGATCAATATTCCCTTGGCTAAAGCACTTGAGCAAATGCCTCTGTATGCCAAGTTCTTGAAGGAGCTTATCAATAAGAAAAGAAGTTGGGATGAGAAAGAAACTATACTGCTTACTGAGGAATGCAGGGCCTTGATTCAAAAAGGGCTTCCTCCTAAGCTTGAGGACCCAGGGAGCTTCTTGTTGCCTTGCACCATTGGGGAATTGACCATCACTAAAGCAATGTGTGATCTAGGAGCAAGTATTAACTTAATACCGTCTTCCTTGGTGAGAAAACTGCGTATAGAGGAAGTTAAACTGGTACAGATGTCTCTAGAACTGGTAGATAAGTCAATGGTATACCCCAGGGGTGTGATTGAAAACCTTTTGGTCAAGGTGGACAATTTCATATACCCTGCTGATTTTGTGGTTCTAGATTCAGATGAGGATGATGGTGACTCTATTATACAGGGAAGGCCATTCTTGGCCACTGCTAGGGCTATCATAGACGTGGAGGAAGGAGAATTAACTCTCAGAATGCATGATAAGAGCGTCACTCTGAAGGTGTTACCAGAAGCATAGTTTAGTAATAAGAAGAGAGACTATATGGAACTTGACAAGGAAGAATCACAGTTAAAGGAAGAGAGTGACAAGGTGATTCACAGCAACATCCCAAGGCAAAAGATTATGCAGACTGATGAAGAAATCCAAGAGAATATTGGAGTACTAGCCACTGAGAAGAGAGATTCCCGAGGTAAGCCTATGGCCGGAGAAGGAAGATCAATAAAAGAAAGGATGAAACGCAGAAACAAAACAAAAAGGGGCTGGAAGAACAGGAAGATTCCAACAGAGGGGCTTTCCAAAGGTGACAAAGTGCAACTGATATATCAACAGCTGGGAGCAAGCCAACAGACTGATGACTATTACACTGTCAGCAACATACTCTCATTAGAGCACACTGAAATTGAACACCAGAGAACAAAGAGGAGGATCACAGTCAGGGGAGACAAGTTGAGGCACTACAAGCACCAACCACCATAAAAGAAAGCCCCAATGTCAAGCTAGTGACTAGGGGTGTGCAAAAAAACTGGTTTAACTGAACTGAACTGAAACTGAATTGAAACTGTTTTAAATAAACCAGTTTTTTTAAATAAAAAACCGAACTGAAACCATAGTTTTTTATAAAAACCAGTTTATGAAAAACCAGTTTTTATAGTTCATTTTAGTTTTAAACCAAATCAAAACTGGTTTATTCACATCAGTAACTTCAATTCAATCTTCCAAACTCAAAAATTGAAAATGTGAAAACTGAAAACGCAAAAACCCTAATCGCGTTTCAACATCCTCTCTCGTCTCTCCCCTTCTGCCGCCGCAACCAACCGACTGCTGCCACCGTCAGAGCCGCCGTCGTCGAACTATTCACCGCCGTCGCTCACTGTCGTTCACCATCGTCTGACACAGTATCCTCTCTCCCTTGCTGGTTGCTGCCGTCGCTACCATTCCTCTCTCGTCTCTCCCTTGCTGCCGCCGCTACCAACCCACCACCGCCATCATCACCGTCGCTACCAACCCCTGCTGCTGCCATCTAACACAGTAGGTAATCTCTTTTCTCTTATGTTTTACTATGATTGGAAGCAGGGGAGACAATACTTTTTTACATAGTCAATTAGTAAGCCATTTTTACAGTTACCCATTTCTCTTTTCTGATTCGGAAGCTTTGAATTGTTGATGTTTACTTGTTTTAGCCTGCTAGATCCAAAACCTGAAATTTGGTTGGTATGGTTTATGTACTTTTTGTGATTTGCTGTGCTGAATTGTGTTTTTGTTAGTGTGAGTTGAATGGATTTGGTGTTTTTTACATTAAGGATGTTAGAGAAAGTTTTGGATTGTTGAAGAAATCTCTAGTCAACCCGTTTGATTAGATGTTGATGGGAATGCAGTTTGAACTAGCTTGGTTGTGTAAAAGATTTCTCAATCTCTCCTTCCCTCCCTCTCTGTTTCTCTGGTTTTTCATGGTTTACCTTTTTTGAAGTAGAAAGTTTTCCATTATTGATGTGCTTTTTGCTTCAGTTAAAATGCTGTTAAATATAGCGTTGGTGACATACTATTGGACTATAATATGTGCCATTCATAATAGTATGTAGGGTCTGAATTTACAATTTTACTTTGTTGAGGCACTAAAAAATTGGGTAAAAACAAAAGGAAAAAAAGATTTCCACTTTGTTTAGATTAATTAATATTATTGATATATATTATGGTGTTGTTAGAAATTGGCATAACCATGTGTGTTATGTATGAGGATAGATACAATGAAGAGATTGTTGTTAATGTTGCTGTATCTGTGTTAATGTTGTAACTTTGGATCCTTATGTGATAGAAGCATTGGACATGATCACTCTCTGGATCTACTTCTTAGAGATTAGAACTTACATTTTTTGTTAAGTTTTTTTCTTTTTTGTACAAAAGATTATGGCAATCAGATTAGAGAATAAAATTACATTCTGCTTATTTATAATTTTGCTTCGTTGAGGCCAACAACAAAGCCAGTGATTGCTGCTCAAGCAGCCCCAGTGTCTCATAAGAGAGCTAGCACTAGTAGGGATCAGTTTCAAGGAATTAAAGAGAGGGAAACTAAGAAGAAAATTTGGTCAAGATAGGATACTAAACTCAAAAAGGAGTCTACTTGCTCCTGCCCCTGTGTAAACAATTGAATTGTTATGTTTGTTGTTTGTGTGTGTGATTAATTTCTTTTTTCTCTTTTCCTTGAGTTCAAACAAAGTACATTAAAAATACTCTGTATTTGGAATATTCTTTTATAAGAAGAAATAGTATTTGGTATCTTCCTGCTTTGTGTATGAATCAGGTTATTTCTCTCAATTGTAGTAGAGATGATGTTTAAAGAAGGAAGAATAAGAAAACAGTATAAATTATGCAAATATGTACCACCATAGAATGAAAAAATGGATATAAGATATTATAAGGCGAGATTGTGAGAAATAGGGAATGTCATAATAGTTCTCTTTCTGCCCAATTAATGTGTTGGTATGCAATTTGTAGAAAAACTTTCTGTCAGATCTTATAAACTTTGTTTTATAATTCTGGTCTATATAGTTTCATTCTAGTTCACTGTTAGTCTTAACTGCGCTATTTCTTCTGTTTGCTTTCCAGTACTCTTACGTTTGCTTATTGTTGATGTTGTTGTAGACTAGATGAGGTGAAAGCTCAGAGAGCTCTAGAATACCCTTGCATTGTTGACTTGCAAACTGGTTCCTGCGGCTTTCATTTTTTGGAGGCGTTTCTCAGATTTCTAAAGAGAGCATTGCTGAAGAAAAAGTAAGTTCCAAACTTGGTCTAAGTAACCCTGTTAGTGTTAGCATGTAATGATGTATTTATTACTTCATAGTTTGTGTCATTTTATTTATTTATTTTCCTTTTTAAAGTGTTGTTGCTCCCTGCTTTTTAAACTTGGTCTAATTAGTTATTTAATTTATAATTAGGTTTGTTGCTCATATTAAAAATGTCTGAGAGAGAGGAGTATTCAAATCCTGCTGTTCCTCCTGCTCATCCCTCATTACCTCCTCAACCTAGTGGATCTTCTGGGCGTAAGAATCGATCAGAGATATGGGAACATTTCATTCCAATCGAAGGGATAGAGAAGTATGCAAGATGTAAAAACTGCAACGGTCAAATAAAATATGCGGGGGGAACAAGTGCTATGCGGCAACATTGGAAGCGATGTTTTGAATCGAACAACGAACAGAGCAAGAGACAAAGGATAGAAGGGGGAACAAGTGGTCTTATATCCTCACCGAGTGTTACAAAGTTTGACCAAGCAGTAACTCGAAGTATCCTTACTGAGATGTTTGTGACTGAAGAGCTACCTTTCCGATTTGTAGAAAGAAATGTGTTTCGAAGGCTCTTGCATAGCATGCAACCTAAGTTTAAAATCCCTTCGCGTACTACATTGGCCCGTGATATACTTTCTTTTTATGAAACAGAGAAAATGAAGTTACAAAGTTATCTCTCTCATCATTGTCAAAAAGTGTGCCTTACAACTGACACTTGGACGACATCGAGTCAAAATTTGACTTATATGTCACTAACGGCACACTTTATTGATAATGATTGGAAGTTGCAAAAGAAGATATTGAATTTTTGTCGGGTTGAGGGTCATTCAGGAGAGGTACTTGGTAGAGCTATTGAAGGTTGTTTGGATGCTTGGAAATTGCATCAAGTTTTTACTGTAACGGTTGATAACGCAACTTCTAATGATGGTGCAATTTTATACTTGAAAAAGAGATTAAATGCATGGAATAGTCTTGTTTTAAAGGGGGACTATCTTCATATGCGTTGTTGTGCTCATATCCTAAATTTGATAGTAAAAGATGGCTTGAAAGAGATTGATGATTCAATTACAAGAATTCGTAATGCAGTCAAATATGTCAAGTCATCTCCTATGAGATGTGAAAGCTTCAAAGCGTGCATTGAGCGGGAGAGCATCAATTATAAAGGGCTTGTTTCTTTGGATGTTGAAACTCGGTGGAATTCGACATATTTAATGTTGGAGGCAGCATTGAAGCTTCGAGCAGCGTTTGATTTGCTTGAGTTGCAAGATGATAAATATATTAATGAGATGAGCAAATCTTATGGTGTGCCTACAGATGATGATTGGACTAATGCGGAGTCAATTTTACCATTCTTGAAAATATTCTATGATGCTACATTGCACATTTCTAGGAGTTTGTATGTCAGTAGTAATAAATATATGAAAGAAGTCTTTAGCATCGGAAGAAAAATCAAGTTGCATTGTGAAAATACTGATTTGAGCATAAGATTAATGGCGTCCAAGATGCAAAGGAAATATGATAAGTATTGGGGAACTCCAAATGTCATTAACATGTTGTTGTTAATTGCAATTGTGCTTGATCCATGTCACAAGTTGGATTTTGTAAATTGGATTTTGGATGAGTCATTTGGTGTTGAAAAGGGAGGAGAACTCAAGTCAAAATTGTTTACTTGCTTGAATTCCCTTTATAATCACTACCAAGGCAAAGAAGATGAATCTCAAAGTAATCAAGATGCAATGATCAATGAAGAGGATGAAGATGATATCCTGAATATTTATTTGCAAT
>NW_026264960.1:128355-131686 GCF_000817695.3 Arachis duranensis | reverse complement strand
GCAGGTGACGCTTCGGCCTGTCCCTCGAGTATCCTTCGTCGCTTCCTTTGAACCCTGCCCAGCGGCGTTGGCTCGGCCCTCTCGTATGCTTCCGCTTGCCTGCACGCGCCTTGGCGTGCGGGGCGCGGTTCGTCCGGGCGTGCTGGGTTTGCGGACCGTAGTGGCGGATGAGCGGTGTGTGGGTCCTGAGTGCTGTCTGGCTCCTTGCCTCGCGTAATGAACGGGTGCACCGGACTCTCTTCATGTGTCGGCTCGAGCGACGGTGCTCGTTCCACAGTTGTGCGGCTCCTGTGTTTCCTACCCTGCGGTGTGGTATCCCTGCCTTGCCCCAACCTTTCCTCTTTGGAGTCCCCTTGTGGGATTTCCGGGGGAGTTCCAAGACACGCCCGTGGTCCTACCCGTCTCGGCGCTCTGTGCGGCAACGGTGGCCTGCGTGCGTGTTCTGTTCTCGCGGGTGCGGTACACGCGGTCCGGATGGGGTCTTAGATCCCGGTCTGTCCCTCAGATGATTGGGTTTCTCGGAAAGATGCCTGCCGCCGTTGCGTTACGTTGCGATTGTGGAAGGCAGCGCGCGCCCGCTGGCGTGCTTCGGCACCTGCGCGCTCCGGGCGTCGGCCTGTGGGCTCCCCATTCGGCCCGTCTTGAAACACGGACCAAGGAGTCTGACATGTGTGCGAGTCAACGGGTGAATAAACCCGCGGGGCGCAAGGAAGCTAATTGGCGGGATCCCCCCGGGGGTTGCACCGCCGACCGACCCTGATCTTCTGTGAAGGGTTCGAGTGAGAGCATGCCTGTCGGGACCCGAAAGATGGTGAACTATGCCTGAGCGGGGCGAAGCCAGAGGAAACTCTGGTGGAGGCCCGCAGTGATACTGACGTGCAAATCGTTCGTCTGACTTGGGTATAGGGGCGAAAGACTAATCGAACCGTCTAGTAGCTGGTTCCCTCCGAAGTTTCCCTCAGGATAGCTAGAGCCCGCGGGCGAGTTCTATCGGGTAAAGCCAATGATTAGAGGCATCGGGGGCGCAACACCCTCGACCTATTCTCAAACTTTAAATAGGTAGGACGGCGCGGCTGCTCTGTTGAGCCGTGCCACGGAATCGGGAGCTCCAAGTGGGCCATTTTTGGTAAGCAGAACTGGCGATGCGGGATGAACCGGAAGTCGGGTTACGGTGCCCAACTACGCGCTAACCTAGTGATGGTGTTTTTGTGGAAAAACGAATTTCCAACACACAAATCCAACCGGCAAGTGTACCGGGTCACATCAAGTAATAATAACTCACATGAGTGAGGTCGATCCCACAGGGATTGAAGGATTGAGCAATTTTAGTTTAGTGGTTGGTTTAGTCAAGCGAATCAAGTATTGGTTGAGTGATTTGTGTTTAACAGGAAGTAAATGATAGTAAATGTAAAGGGAGAGGGGAATTTGCATTAAATTAAAGAACAGGAAAGTAAAATGGACTGAATCTTAAAGAACAAGAAACTAAATGACTGAAACTTAAAGTGCAAGAAATGTAAAGTGCAGTAACTTAAATGGCAAGGAATGTAAATTGCTTGAATATAAAAGGGAATTGAGGAATGGGATTGCAGGATCTAAACAAAGAAGAAGTAAATTGCAGCAATCAATTAAGTAGAAGATGAAGTGGAGTAAACTGAAATTCAAACAGAATAGGAAATTAAAATGCAGCAAGGTTCACAGAAGAACCAAAAGTAAAATTGGGTCTCAGGTCTCAAGAGACTAGGTAGCAGAGCCTAGATCTCTATTTGCCTTCCTAGATCCAATTTAACAAAGCAATTGACAAGAATTAGAAGAGAAAGCAATAAAGAAAATGTAAATGGATTCAATTATGCAGAAAGAGAATTGAAGAGAATTTGAATGGGAATTGAGACAGAATTTCCTCAATTTCTCACACCCAAAACTCAGAAAACAGAAGATTAGAAGTGCTCAGGCAAGAATGAGGAAGAAGAGAGATCAATTCTCCTCCCCAATTCTCAGAATTCTCAGTAAAGTCACCCAAGAACAATTGCCAAAGCTCAAAAGAAAGGTGAAAGTAAAAGTAAAATTCAAAAGTAAAGGTAAAAGTTCCTAATTACATCAAACTAACTCCTATTTATACACTTTCTATTCTTGGATATTAGGATTTGGATGGGCTTTTGAATTGATGAAGAAATGAATTCAATTGGATTTTTAATTGAATTTTTCGGCCCAAAATTGTGACTCCCAGGAGGCTGCCCTGCCCTTGTGGAGGGCAGGGCAGAAAATTGGTGCATGGTGCGGACGATTGGTGCGGCGTGGTGCGTGGAACGCTGCCCTGCCCGCGCCAAGGGCAGGGCAGGAAAAGTTGGTGCGCCAGAAATTGCCTTGGTGCTGCCAGAATCAGGAATTGGTGCGCCAGAATCAAAAATTGGTGCGCCAGAAATTTCCTTGGTGCATAGGATGCTGCCCTGAGAGGGCAGGGCAGGAAATTTTGGTGCTGCCAGGATCGAGCTTGGTGCGCCAGATGCTGCCAGGAACGTGCCATGGTGCGCCAGATGCTGCCAGGAACGTGCCATGGTGCGCCAGATGCTGCCAGGGACGAGAATTGGTGCGCCAGAATCGCTTCTTGGTGCGCCACACACAAGATGCTGCCCTGCCCGCGCAGAGGGCAGGGCAATGTTCCCTCTTTCACGTCCCGTGTTCGAAACACGGCAGAAGCACACGCTCATCATTTTTCTTGGCTTCTTGGCACGGCAATCAACCTTAAGTCCTAGCTTCCTCATGGTTCCTTGTTCGAATCTTGTGGCATGCATGGGTGACATTTTTCCTTTGAATTCTTTCCTTGGTGAGCCCGATACTGCCCTTGTGGAGGGCAGGGCAAGGTTCTCTCCTTCTTGGTTCCAAGGCACATTTTTGTGCTCTGCCCTTGTAGTGGGCAGGGCAGAGTTGCCTTCATTGTTTGGTTTCCTTATGTTGCCCTCCTAGAGGGCAGTGTGCCCTTGTGGAGGGCAATGTTTGCCTCCCCCTTGCATGCGGCACGCTTTCTATTGCTTTGGCCACGCTTTCCTTTCCTTAGGCTACACTTCTTAGGCCACGCTTTTCCTTTTCTTTTCTTTTCTTCACCTACAATAAACCAAAACAACACTCCAAGTATCACTAAATTCAAGAGGCTTATAAATCAATTAAAATTCAATTAAAATTAGCTTAAACCTCATGGATTATCATTAATTTCATGGTGGTTGCTTGATTTAGAGAAGTTATGCATTTTCACTCCAAATCACTTACTTAAGAAGCAAGAAAGTGCATAAAGACTAACAAAACAAGTGAAATTAGCTTGAAAAATGGGTATATGATG
>NW_026264960.1:128027-128193 GCF_000817695.3 Arachis duranensis | reverse complement strand
AAAAAGGAATAATAAAAGGGATAGAAGACTTATGCAGATTCATTGGTAGGAATTTCAGATAAGCGGATGGAGATGCTGTAGAGCCCAAGGACGCCTGCTCTCCTACTACTCCTACTCAATCCTTCTTACTCCTTTCCATGGCAAGCTTTGTATAGGGGTTCACCAT
>NW_026264960.1:125437-127859 GCF_000817695.3 Arachis duranensis | reverse complement strand
ACGCACTCTGTCACAGTACGGCTAATCACCGGTTGGTTCCCTCCCCTACTGGAATAGAATCCCTCTTTTGCGTCTGTCACTAACGCCCAGCAGGTTACAGGTTTGAAGCACGTCACGGTCATTCATTACCGGAATCCTACTCGGAATACCACAGACAAGGTTAGACTTTCCGAATTCCCAGAATCCTACTCGGAATACCACAGACAAGGTGAGACTTTCCGGATCCTCATAAATGCCACCATCTGTCTAGCTTATACCACGAAGATTCTGTTGGAGAATCTAAGAGATACGCATTCAAGCTCTGTTGCATGTAGAACGGAAGTGGTTGTCAATCACGCGCGTTCATAAGTGAGAATAATAATGAGGGTAATTGAACTCATTACATTCATCATGTTCTTGGGTACGAATGAATATCATGGAATAAGAATAAGATAGAGACCGAATAAGAGAAAGTAGAATTTCATTAATACTTGAGGTACAGCAGAGCTCCACACCCTTAATCTATGGTGTGCAGAAACTCCACCGTTGAAAATACATAAGCAAAAGAGGTTCAGGCATGGCCGAATGGCCAGCCCCCCTAACGTGATCAATAGCCTCTTAAGATGAAGAATAATACAAAACTGAGACTAAAGATGTCTAATACAATAGATAAATGTCCTATATATACTAGACTAGCTACTAGGGTTTACATGAGTAAGTAATTGATGCATAAATCCACTTCCAGGGCCCACTTGGTGTATGCTTGGGCTGAGCTTGATCATTCCACGAGCTAAGGCATTTCTTGGCATCAAACTTCAGGTTATGACGTGTTTTGGGCGTTCAACTCCGGATAATGACGTTTTTCTGGCGTTTAACTCCAGACAGCAGCATGAACTTGGCGTTCAACGCCAAATTACGTCGTCATTCTTCGAATAAAGTATGGACTATTATATATTGCTGGAAAGCCCTGGATGTCTACTTTCCAACGCCGTTGAGAGCGCGCAAATGGGACTTCTGTAGCTCCAGAAAATCCACTTCGAGTGCAGGGAGGTTAGAATCCAACAGCATCTACAGTCCTTTTCAAATCCATTTCGAGTGCAGGGAGGTCAGATTCCAACAGCATCAGCAGTCCTTTTGTCAGCCTTTTTTAGAGTTTTGCTCAAATCCCTCAATTTCAGTCAGAATTTACCTGAAATCACAGAAAAACACACAAACTCATAGTAAAGTCCAGAAATGTGAATTTAACATAAAAACTAATGAAAACATCCCTAAAAGTAGCTTAAACTTGCTAAAAACTATATGAAAACAATGCCAAAAAGCGTATAAATTATCCGCTCATCACAACACCAAACTTAAATTGTTGCTTGTCCCCAAGCAACTGAAAATAAAATAGGATAAAAAGAAGAGAATTTACTATAAATTCCAAAATATCAGTGAATATTGATTCTAATTAGATGAGCGGGACTTGTAGCTTTTTGCTTCTGAATAGTTTTGGCATCTCACTTTTTCCCTTGAAGTTTAGAGTGATTGGCTTCTCTAGGAACTTAGAATTTCAGATAGTGTTATTGACTTTCCTAGTTAGGCATGTTGATTCTTGAACACAGCTACTTATGAGTCTTGGCTGTGGCCCTAAGCACTTTGTCTTCCAGTATTACCACCGGATCACAAATGCCACAGACACATAACTGGGTGAACCTTTTCAGATTGTGACTTAGCTTTGCTAAAGTCCCCAGTTAGTGATGTCCAGAGCTCTTAAGCACACTCTTTAGCTTTGGATCACGACTTTAACCATTCAGTCTCAAGCTTTTCACTTGGACCTTCATGACACAAGCACATGGTTAGGGACAGCTCGATTCAGCCGCTTAGGCCTGGATTTTATTTCCTTGGGCCCTCCTATCCATTAATGCTCAAAGCCTTGGATCCTTGCTTAAAATTTTCGCCATTTTTTTTTTCACTGCTTTTTCTTGCTTCAAGAATCAATTCATGAATTTTTCAGTTCATCAATAACATTTCTCTTTGTTCATCATTCTTTTAAGAGCCAACAATTTTAACACTCATAAACAACAAGATCAAAAATATACACTGTTCATTCATTCATTCAGAAAACAAAAAGTATTGCCACCACATCAATATAATTAAATTAAATTCACTAATAATTTCGAAAATTATGTACTTCTTGTTCTTTTGAATTAAAGCATTTTTCTTTTAAGAGAAGTGAAAGACTAATGGATTTTATTCATAGCTTTAAGGCATGGTTACACACTAATGATCATGAAGTAGAGACACAAAAACATAGATAAAAATAATACTTAAAAACCAAAAACAGAAAGAAAATAAAGAACAAAGAATGAATCCACCTCTAGTGGAGTCTTCTTCTTGAAGGACCAATGATGTTCTTCAACTCTTCTATGTCCCTTCCTTGCCTTTGTTGCTCCTCCCTCAT
>NW_026264960.1:122757-124686 GCF_000817695.3 Arachis duranensis | reverse complement strand
GCTTTTGCCTTCCCTTTTCCTTTTCTTGAGGAAACTCTGGTCTTGGGTGCCATTGATGGTGAATGAAAAATAAAAAGCTTAGGCTTTTTACCACACCAAACTTAAAATTTGCTCGTCCTCGAGCAAGAAAGAAAAGAAGAGTAGAAGAAGAAGAAGAGAATGGAGTAGAGAGGGAGAGAATGGGTTCGGCTATGTAGGAAAATGTGGGTGTTTGATGTGTGAAAATGAAGAAGAAAAGAAGGGTATTTATAGGGAGAGGGGAGGGTTAGGTTTCGGCCATTTTGGGTGGGAATGGGTGGGAAATTGAATTTGAATTTTATGAGGGTAGGTGGGGTTTATGGGGAAGAGGAGGTTGATGTGAATGGTGAATGGGGTAATTGGGAAGAGGAAGTGAGGTGATTGATGAAGAAGATTTGGGAATTGTGACATGGGGAAATCAAATCACAAAAGTAGGATTAGAAGGTAAGATGGGAAGATGGTAGGTGGGGATCCTGTGGGGTCCACAGATCCTGAGGTGAAAAGAAATACCATTCCTTCACCCTATAGGCGTGTAAATTGCCTTCATGCACTCCCTGCACCAAATAGGCATGTAAAATGCATTTGCACACTATTCTAGCGTTTAAACGCCCATTTGTGCACGTTCTGGGCGTTCAACGCCCATGTAAAGCATGTTTCTGGCGTTGAACGCCAGTTTCATGCTTGTTACTGGCGTTCAGCGCCAGTTTTTCCTCCTGTGTGCACATCCTGGCGTTAAACGCCAGGTTGTTGCTTGTTTTGGGCGTTCAGCGCCAGAAAGATGCTCTGTTCTGGCGCTGAACGCCAGCCAGGTGCATCTTACTGGCGTTGAACGCCAGTCTGCGCTGCCTCCAGGGTGAAAAATTTTTTTCTTCTGTTTTTGACTCTGTTTTTAATTTCTTTGATTTTTTCGTGACTCCTCATGATCATGTACCTAATTCAACACAAAAATAACACCAAAACAAAATAAAATAAAATTAGATAAATAAATAAAATTGGGTTGCCTCCCAACAAGCGCTTCTTTAATGTCAATAGCTTGACAGTGGCTCTCATGGAGCCACAAGGTGATCAGGTCAATGTTGTATAGTCCCAACACCAAACTTAGAGTTTGGATATGGGGTTTGAACACCAAACTTAGAGTTTGACTGTGTGGGCTCTTCTTGACCTTGAACTGAGAGAAGCTCTTCATGCTTACTCTCTTTTGTCACAGAGGGATCGCCATGTGCCTGAAACACAAGGTATTCCCCATTCAATTGAAGGACTAACTCTCCTCTGTGAACATCTATCACAGCTTCTGCTGTGGCTAGGAAAGGTCTTCCTAGGATGATGCATTCATCATCTTCCTTCCTAGTATCTAGGATATGAAATCAGCAGGGATGTAAAGGCCTTCAACCTTCACTAGTACGTCCTCTACTATTCCATAAGCTTGTCTCATTGACTTGTCTGCCAATTGTAATGAGAACAAGGCAGGTTGTACCTCAATGATCCCCAGCTTCTCCATTACAGAGAGTGGCATAAGGTTTATCCCTGACCCAAGATCACATAGAGCATTTTCAAAGCTCATGGTGCCAATGGTGCAAGGTATTAAGAACTTGCCAGGATCTTGTTTCTTTTGAGGTAGAGTTTCCTGAATCCAAGTATCTAAATCACTAATGAGCAAGGGAGGTTCACTTTTCCAAGTCTCATTACCAAATAGCTTGGCATTCAGCTTCATGATAGCTCCTAGATATTAAGCAACTTGCTCTCCAGTCACATCTTCATCCTCTTCAGAGGATGAGTATTCTTCAGAGCTCATGAATGGCAGAAGGAGATTTAATGGAATCTCTATGGTCTCTAGGTGAGCCTCTGATTCCTCAGGATCCTTAATAGGAAACTCCTTCTTGCTTGAGGAACGTCCCAGGAGGTCTTCCTCAC
>NW_026264960.1:122178-122663 GCF_000817695.3 Arachis duranensis | reverse complement strand
GCACTCTCCTTTTGGATTTTCTTCTGTATTGCTTGGGAGAGTACTGGGAGGAGTTTCAATAATTTTCTTACTCAGCTGGCCCACTTGTGCCTCCAAATTTCTAATGGAGGATCTTGTTTCATTCATGAAACTAAAAGTGGCCTTTGACAGATCAGAGACTATATTAGCTAAATTAGAATTATTTTGTTAAGAGTTCTCTGTCTGTTGCTGAGAAGATGATGGATATGGCTTACTGTTGTTCAGCCTATTGCGTCCACCATTGTTAAAGCCTTGTTGAGGCTTTTGTTGATCCTTCCAGGAGAAATTTGGATGATTTCTCCATGATGGGTTATAAGCGGATAATTTGTATGCTTTTTGGCATTGTTTTTAGTATGTTTTTGATATGATATAGTTAGTTTTCAGTATATTTTTATTAGTTTTTAGTTAAAATTCACTTTTCTGGACTTTACTATGAGTTTGTGTGTTTTTCTGTGATTTCAGGTATT
>NW_026264960.1:121877-122146 GCF_000817695.3 Arachis duranensis | reverse complement strand
CATTTTGTTCTGAGCCAATATGGCATTCAGAGCATCAATTTCAAGAACTCCTTTTTTCTGAGGTACCCCATTATTCACGGAGTTCCTCTCAGAGGTATACATGAACTGGTTGTTTGCAACCATGTCAATGAGTTCTTGAGCCTCTTCAGGCGTTTTCTTCAGGTGAATAGATCCACCTGCAGAATGGTCCAGTGACATTTTCGAAAATTCAGAGAGACCATAATAGAATATATCTAATAAGGTCCATTCTGAAAACATGTCAGATGGAT
>NW_026264960.1:119655-121706 GCF_000817695.3 Arachis duranensis | reverse complement strand
GTTGGCTTTGTGAAGTCACCAAGCATTCTCCTTGCATTATTATCATTATTATTTGCGGCTGCCATGTCCTTCTCCTGTTCGAAAAGTTCTGAAAGGTTGTTTCTGGATTGTTGTAATTTAGCTTCTCTTAATTTTCTCTTCAGAGTCCTTTCAGGTTCTGGATCAGCTTCAACAAGAGTGCCTTTATGCTTGTTCCTGCTCATATGAAAGAGAAGAGAACAAGAAAAGAAAGAGGAATCCTCTATGTCACAGTATAGAGATTCCCTTATGTTAGTAGAAGAAGAAAGAGGTAGAAGAATGAAGAAGGAGATTCGGATTTGTGGATGAAGAGAGGTGAAGAGAAGTGTTAGTAATTAATTAATTAAATAAGAGAAGAAAAAGGGGAGAGAAATTCGAAAATAATTTTTGAAAAAGGGGTTAGTAATTTTCGAAAATTAAAGTTAATAGATAATTAAAATTAAAATTTAAAACAAAAAGAATTTTTTGAAACAGAGAGGGAGAATTTTCGAAAATTAGAGAGGGAAAGGTAGTTAGGTGGTTTTGAAAAAGATAAGAAACAAAGAAAAAGTTAGTTAGTTGATTGAAAAAGGTTTGAAATCAAATTTGAAAAAAGATAAGAAGATAAGAAGTTAGATAAGATATTTTGAAATCAAATTTTGAAAAAGATAAAATTTTTGAGAAAGATAAGATAAAAGGTAAAAAGATATATTTGAAAAAAAGATATTTTGAAAAAGATTTAATTTTTAAAATTACTTAACTAACAAGAAACTACAAGATAAGATTCTAGAACTTAAAGATTGAACCTTTCTTAACAAGAAAGTAACAAACTTCAAATTTTTTGAACCAATCACATTACTTGTTAGTTAATTTTCGAAAATTAGATATAAAAGATAAGAAAAATATTTTGAAAATATTTTGAAAAAGATTTTTGAAATTTTCGAAAATTATATAAAAAAAATGAAAAAGATATGATTTTTGAAAAAGATTTTGAAAAGATAATATTTTTAAAATTGAAATTTTGACTTGACTTGTAAGAAACAACTAATTTTAAAAAAATTTTGACCAAGTCAAACCTAAATTTCGAAATTTTGGAGGGAAATAAGGAAAAGATATTTTTTTATTTTTGAATTTTTAAAGAAAAACACAAAAATGACCCAAAACATGAAAATTTTGGATCAAGACACAAGATGCATGCAAGAATGCCATGAATGTCAAGATGAACACCAAGAAAACTATGAAGATCATGATGAACATCAAGAACATAATTTTGAAAAATTTTTGATGCAAAGAAAACATGCAAGACACCAAACTTAGAAATCTTTAATGCATGAAAAATATGAATGCAAAGATGCACATGAAAAACAAAAAAAAGACACAAAACAAGAAATCATCAAGATCAAACAAGAAGACTTGTCAAGAACAACTTGAAGATCATGAAGAACACCATGAATGCATGGATTTTCGAAAAATGCAAGAAAAATTTTAAAAGCATGCAATTGACACCAAACTTAAAAATTAACACAAGACTCAAACAAGAAACACAAAATATTTTTGGTTTTTATGATTTTCTAATTTTTTTTGTATTTTTATTTTATTTTTTTTTCGAAAATATTTTTGGAAAAAATGAAAAAGAAAAGAAAAATTTTGAAAAAGGTGTCCTGGGTCGTCCAAGTAATAAACCTTACGCGAGTAAGGGTCGATCCCACAGAGATTGTTGGTATGAAGCAAGCTATGGTCACCTTGTAGATCTCAGTTAGTGATTGGAATCATAGAGTCAAATGGAATTAAATTGGATAAATAAAATAAATAAAAGGGATAAGAATACTTATGTAAATTCATTGGTGAGAATTTCAGATAAGCATATGGAGATACTGTATGGCTCAAGGACGCCTACTTCCCTACTTCTTCAACTCAATCCTTCTTACTCCTTTCCATGGCAAGCTTTGTATAGGGGTTCACCATCAACTATGGCTACTTTCTTCCTCTCGGGGAAATATCCTGTGCGGCTGTCACTCGCACAGCTAACCAGTCTGGAGGCATCACCCATGGCA
>NW_026264960.1:118736-119465 GCF_000817695.3 Arachis duranensis | reverse complement strand
CATTCATTACCGGAATCCTACTCGGAATACCACAGACAAGGTTAGACTTTCCGGATTCCCAGGATCCTACTCGGAATACCTCAGACAAGGTGAGACTTTCCGGATCCTCATAAATGCCGCCATCTGTCTAGCTTATACCACGAAGATTCTGTTGGGGAATCTAAGAGATACGCATTCAAGCTCTGTTGCATGTAAAACGGAAGTGGTTGTCAATCACGCGCGTTCATAAGTGAGAATAATAATGAGGGTAATCGAACTCATTACATTCATCATGTTCTTGGGTACGAATGAATATCATGGAATAAGAATAAGATAGAGACCGAATAAGAGAAAGTAGAATTTCATTAATACTTGAGGTACAGCAGAGCTCCACACCCTTAATCTATGGTGTGCAGAAACTCCACCGTTGAAAATACATAAGCACAGGGTTCAGGCATGGCCGAATGGCCAGCCCCCCCTACGTGATCACAGGATTCAAAATACAATCCAGGATCCAGGATGTCTAATGCAATAGATAAATGTCCTATATATACTAGACTAGCTACTAGGGTTTACATGAGTAAGTAATTGATGCATAAATCCACTTCCAGGGCCCACTTGGTGTATGCTTGGGCTGAGCTTGATCATTCCACGAGCTAAGGCATTTCTTGGCGTCAAACTTCAGGTTATGACGTGTTTTGGGCGTTCAACTCCGGATCATGACGTTTTTCTGGCGTTTAACTCCAGACA
>NW_026264960.1:108824-110272 GCF_000817695.3 Arachis duranensis | reverse complement strand
GCGCGATGCAACGTTGGCTGGGGTCGTTGCAACGGAGGCTGGGCGGCTTGCAACGTTGGCCGTGGCCGTTGCAACGGACGCTGGGCGCGTTGCAACGCATGCTGGGCGCGATGCATCTTTGGCTGGGAGCGTTGCAACGGAGGCTGGGTTTGGTGCATCGTTGGCTGGGAGCGTTGCATCGGAGGCCAAATTTTCATATCTCACAATTGGCTCATGCACTTTTCCTGAAATTTTGAGGGAACCTTGGTAATATTATTTAAAGGCCGCACAAAAAAATCCAGGTCAAAAATCGCATGTTTGCTTCGTTTTTCATTTTTATTGAATTTCCGGCTATTCAGGTGGGAGAAAAATCGGCAAAAAAAATCCACATGGTGTAAATTCACCAAATTTGGTGGATGGAAAGATCTTATTTTTCTAGATGTTGACACAAAAAACAGCAACAAAATTCGACCTCTAGAGCAGTTTGCTTGAGTTGGCTGGTTTCGTTGCATCGGAGGCACCCGCCGTTGCAACGGAGGCACCGATCGTTGCAACGGAGGGGCCAAATTTTCATATCTCACAATTGGCTCGTAAAATTTTCCTGAAATTTTGAGGGAACCTTGGTAATATTATTTAAAGGCTGCACAAAAAAATCCAGGTCAAAAATCGCACTTTTGCTCCGTTTTTCATTTTCTTTGAATTCCTGCTTTTCGGGTGGGAAAAAAATCGGCAAAAAAAATCCACACGGTGTAAATTCACTAAATTTGGTGGATGGAAAGATCTTATATTTCTAGAGATTGTCGCAAAAATTCGACCTCTAGAGCAGTTTCCTTGAGTATGTCTCCTCATGGAAAAGGATGTCTACCCGTGGCACTTTGGTAATGGCTCGGCAGCCTATTATAGGGGGGAGGGGTGTCGTGCTGCCGAAACTCGAGTTGCCCAAAGGCTTGCTGGACACAATGCCAGAAAGATGCACGATGCCTTGCCGTCCCCTAGGTACACTAGCAAGCCCGTTGTGGTTGTGGTGTGCCGTCGGGGTCCCCCGCCCCGGGTCCAAGGTTGAGCACGGGGGTCGGGCTGCTGCAAACCCCGATCACCAAAGGACCAAGAAGGGAAACACGTCCAAGCACGGCCCATCTAGGCACCACCTAGGGAGCATCGCGTGGTGGAGTTGTGCCTTGTGCACCCGCGGCGTGCTCGCCCTACGTCTAGGGTCGACGCAAGACGGTGCCCGACGCGGTGTTGGTTTTGTTGTGCGTGTTGCTTAATCTAGACGGTGCGGCTGTTCGATTATCGCCCGAAGCACCTCACGCCTCGGGCTGTCCCTTGAATGTTCTTCGTCGCTTCCCTCGAACCCTGCCGAGCGGAGTTGGCTCGGCACTCCCGTATGCTTCCGCTTGCCGGCACGCTCCAAGGCGTGCGGGGGGCTGTTCGTCCGGGCGTGCTGGGTTTGCGGACCGTGGTGGCAG
>NW_026264960.1:91007-100199 GCF_000817695.3 Arachis duranensis | reverse complement strand
CGTGGGATCGACCGTTACTCACGTAAGGTTTATTACTTGGACGACCCAGTGCACTTGCTGGTTAGTTGTGCGAAGTTGTGTAATGCCATGGTATTGAGCTACCACGTTTCTGGAGCCATTACCGGGGATTATGAGAGTTGTGAAAAAGTATTGTTCACAATTTCGCGCACCAGCACCGCAGGCAGGGCGCGTTGCAGCGTTGGCTGGGGGCGGTGCAACAGATGCCGGGCGCGTTGCAGCGTTGGCTGGGGGCGGTGCAACGGATGCTGTCGCAACAGATGCCGGGGTCCGTTGCAACGGATGCCGGACGCATTGCAACGTTGGCCGGCAGCGTTGCAACGGAGGCAGGGCGCGTTGCAACGATGGCTGGGGGCCGTTGCAACGGATGTTGGGCACGGTGCAACGGAGGCAGGGTGCGTTACAACGGATGCCGGACGCGTTGCAACGTTGGCTGGGGTCGTTGCAACGGAGGCATGTGATGACATGTCATCATATACCTATTTTTCTATGCTTTTTCATACAAGAAATTGATGATTTATGCTTAAATATTGAATGCTTTTGTACTTAAATGATATATTTTCTTGATATTTTAATTTTATAAATCTTGTAGGAAATAAGAAGAAAAAGAAGCAAAGAAGAACAAAAAAAGGAGAAAAAAAGAGCTTTGGGGTACACTTTGAAGTTGGGGTACACTTTGAAGCCTTAGGCCACGCTTTTAAAAGCGTGGCCCATGACCAAATCAAAGAAAGAAGCAGCCAGCACGTACACTGCCCTGCTCTTGCCAAGGGCAGGGCAGAATCGTGATGCAAAGTGAGGTTGGAAGCAAGAATTTTCGCTAAGGTAAAATCTGGGCGCTCACAGCATGACCATGTCTCCTTCAAAGGGCTATAACTTGAGCTACAGACGTCCAATTGATGTGCTTCCAGTTGCGTTGGAAAGCTGACATTCAGAGCTTTCCAACGATATATAGCAATACATATTTGGCGTACAATTGAGGCAGGAACGAAAGGCATCTTTAAGGGCCAAAAACAAGCGAAAATAAACCAAAATGCTTCCACCAAGGCTCGAAGAGGGAGACACAAGGAAACCAAGGAAGTCTGCCCTCAAGGAGAGCAAAATGCCCTCTTGGAGAGCAATGTCGTGTTCTATTCAGGAAAATTCAAGGAAAAATTGCAACAACTTCCTCCACCAAGTTTCGAACACAAGACCTTCAAGGAAGTAAAGGCTTAGGCTTGGCGCACACAAGCGCATCATGGCACGGTCAAGGAATGTGGTGCGCACACAAGACACACCAAGGCAACATTGCCCTACCCTCCACAAGGGCAGGGCAGCATCTTCACACACCAAGCTCGCACGCACACCAACCAGTACGCACCAAGGGCGCACGAACATTTTCTGCCCTGCCCTGCAAATAATCATGGGCCAAAAATTCAATTTCATATAAATTCAATTCCTCACCAAATTGAATCAAGGCCATCCAAGACCCATTCTCCTTCAAATCCAAAGCAAGCAAAAGCCCACTCAACATGACTCAAAGGCACACAGAGAAGCTAGATTAGGAATTTCATTTTTTGTAAATTTATTTTTAATTTCAATTTCATTTTATTTTCATTTTTTTATTTTGTAAAGCCTATATAAAGGCATCAATTAGAGCTCGGAGGTGGGGGGCTAGCACACTAGGGAGTATTAGGATTTGAGAGCCCTCTCTCTTAGTTTTGATCGCTGTTTTGGAATTTTGGATTGGGAAGGAAGGAATTCTGTTTCATTCCTGATTTGAGATTCATCTTGTTCTCTTACTGCATAACTCAATTTTCATTTGCTGTTTTAAATCTTCTTCTTCTGCAATCTGTTCTTTTAATTTTCTGCAACTTCTCTCTTGTTGGATCAAGGAAGGACTTGAGATCTAGACTTGTTTTCTAGTCTCTTCCACTCCTGAGATCTTCAACATCCTTTTAATTGCTGCAAATTAAGCATTGCTTTTCTGTTTTTAAATTCTTCAAGGCATTTTACTCTTTTGCTTAAGATCTACTGCAATTCAATTCATCTTTAGTTCTTCTGTTTATTGCAATTTACTTTCTCTTGTTTAATTTATGAAATTCTAGCACCCACTCGCCTTTATATTTGATGCAATTTATATTTTTTGTCATTTAAGATTCTTGCAATTTACATTTCTTGCTCTTTAAGTTACTTGCCAATTTACATTCTGCAACTTTAAATTCATTGTCATTTACTTTCTGTTAGCTACAATTTCACACAATTCACTCAATGTTAGCTTGACTAAACTAATCACCCACTAAAATTGCTTGATCCATCAATCCCTGTGGGATCGACCTCACTCTAAGTGAGTTATTACTACTTGATGCGACCCGGTACACTTGCCGGTTCGATATGTGTGTTGGAAATTCATTTTTCCACAAAACACCATCAGCAGGGTGCCATACAACGTTGGCCGTGGCCGTTGCACCGCAGGCAGGGCGCGTTGCGGCTTTGGCTGGGGCCGTTGCAACGGATGCTGTGCGCGTTGCAACGTTGGCTGGGGGCGTTGCAACAGATGCTGGGCGCGTTGCAGCATTGGCAGGGGGCCGGTGCAACGGAGGCAGGTCGCGTTGCATCTTTGGCCGGGGGGCGTTGCAACGGAAGCCGGGCGCGTTGCAATGTTGGCCGAGGGGGTCGCAACGGATGCAGGTCGCATTGCAACGTTGGCTGGGGGCCGTTGCAACGGATGCCGGGCGCGTTGCAACGTTGGCTGGGGGCGTTGCAATGGAAGCCGGGCGCGTTGCAACAGATGCCGGGGTCCGTTGCAACGGAGGCAGGGCGCGTTGCAACGTTGGCTGGGGGCCGTTGCAACGGATGCTGGGTGCGGTGCAACGGATGCTGGGCGTTGCAACGGATGCTGGGGGCGTTGCAGCGTTGGCAGGGGGCCGAGAGTTTTGCCTGAAGTTTTGTCGGGGCGTCTAGAATACTTTTTAAAGGCTGCGCGAAAAAATATCCCGGTCAAAAATGACCTTTCCTCTTTGGGGCGGGTCTCCCTCCCCCGCCCCCCCTACGGCCCCCGGGGGAAGAATGGGCCGTATAGAACGCAAGCGGATCCCCGAACGGCAAAACCGACCTCAACCGGCTTAACTTCTGTAACGGCTCGGCAGCCTATTATAGGGAGGCGTCCCCAGTTGCTCAGACTCGACCTGGCCGAAGGATTGCTGGGCGCAATGCCAGCACTACGCTCGATGCCTGGTCCCCCCCATAGGCAGCAAGACCCGGTACGCGGTCAACCGGGGAAGGACGTGACCCGAGGGAGAGCTGGCACCCGCCGAGGTCGGGCCACGCCTAGACTCGGCACGTGGTCCACGTAGAAAGACGCGCCCGGGAAAGGGTGAGCAGGCACCCTGCGAGGCAGGTGGCGTTGCAACGTTGGCTGGGGGTGTTGCAACGGAGGCAGGTCGCGTTGCATCGTTGGCCGGGGGGCGTTGCAACGAAAGCCGGGCGCCTTGCAACGTTGGCTGGGGGGAGTTGCAACGGAAGCCGGGCGCGTTGCAACGTTGGCCGAGGGGGTCGCAACGGAGGCAGGTCGCGTTGCAACGTTGGCGGGGGGCCGTTGCAACGGATGCCGGGCACATTGCAACGGATGCCGGGCGCGTTGCAACGTTGGCTGGGGGCGTTACAACGGAAGCCGGGCGCGTTGCAACGTTGGCGGGGGCGTTACAACGGAAGTCGAGCACGTTGCAACGGATGCCGGGGTCCGTTGCAACGGAGCAGGGCGCGTTGCAACGTTGGCTCGGGGCCGTTGCAACGGATGCTGGGCGCGGTGCAACGGAGGCAGGGCGCATTGCAACTGATGTCGGACGCGTTGCAACTTTGGCTGGGGTCGTTGCGATGGGCTTGGTGGAGTGAGAAAGAGGAATGGAGGTATTGAATTGACAGTGGTTAAGATGAGTCGAGGACTTGGAATGAGATGATGGATCCATGATATATTGAAAATGTTTCCTGAACACCACTGATGTACATTTGTATATTGAGACTATGAGACGCTATACGCCCGGCAGGGATGGCGGTTGGATCCCGCCTGTCGAGGTAGCAGCGGCGGCGTAAGGGCGGTGGTTTGTCCCGCTTGCGTTGAGATGTGAGGTCAGTGGCAATAGTATCTCCCTTGCTTCCCTTCGGATCAATAGAGCGTACAGGCACAAAACCCTAGAGACAAGCATATGACTACTGGCAGGATCAACCAGGTAGAATCTGTCACCGACCCTACGCGCCGCGCTGCCGACGCCAGACTGCAACATGGAACTGGCGTTAAACGCCAGTTTACGTCATCTATCTTCACGCAAAATATGAACTATTATATATTGCTGGAAAGCCCTGGATGTCTACTTTTCAACCCAATTAAGAGCGCACCAATTGGACTCCTGTAGCTCCAGTTGTTTTAATATAAAATTGTACTCATGCTTGATGATTTTCTTTCCATGACAACTCCTTTCAATTATTCTTTCATCTTCAATGGTCTCTCCTATCTCCACATTTTGGGCCTCCTCTTGCTCTAAGAAAAAATCAGACTCTTGTCGGTTCTCAATCAGGTTGGAATAGAATCCATTGATCTTTTTGCGTTTGTCATTAACGCCCAGCCTTCAGGAGTTTGAAGCTCGTCACAGTCATTCAATCCCAGAATCCTAGTCAGAATACCACAGACAAGGTTTAGACTTTCTGGATTCTCATGAATGCCGCCATCAATCCGGCTTATGCCACGAAGATTCTGAGTAATGAATCTAAGAGATACTCATTCAATCTGATTTGAAAATTTTTTATGAGGATTTTTGAAAAAAAATGAAGAAAGAGAAAGTGGTTAGGAAGTTTTCAAAAAAAGATATGATTGAAAAGATATGATTGAAGACAATTTAAAAAGATTTGATTTTTAAATTGATGACTAATTTAATGCAAAATTTTTGTACAAAGGGCAGGGACGTAGTCAACGCGAGCTGATGACTCGCGCTTACTAGGAATTCCTCGTTGAAGACCAACAATTGCAATGATCTATCCCCATCACGATGAAATTTGCCTCCGATGCAACGGAGGCAGGTCGCGTTGCAACGTTGGCTGGGGGCCGTTGCACCGGATGCTGGACGTGGTGCAACGGATGCTGGGGTCCGTTGCAACGGAGGCAGGGGGCATTGCAACGGATGCCGGATGCGTTGCAACTTTGGCTGGGGTCGTTGCAACGGAGGCAGGGCGCCATGCAACGTTGGCCGTGGCCGTTGCACCGGAGGCAGGGCGCGTTGCAGCGTTGGAATCTTGAAAAAAAATTGATTTGAAAACAAAATCTTCCCTCTTGTGCCATCCTGGCGTTAAACGCCCAGAATGGTGCACATTCTGGCGGAGCTAGGAAGACAGCAACAACTAGAAGCTACTACCCCCAGGGGGTGTTAAATGCCGGTTTTGACATTTAGCGCCAGTAGGGCGCAGATCCAACTTTAAGGAAAGGGCTTCATTAGTTGGCGCAATGCGAGCAAAGTGAGATGCCCAAAGGCTTGCTGGGCGCAATGCCAGCAAGATGCACGATGCCTAGTCACACTAGCAAGCACGTTGTGGTTGTGGTGTTGCTGCCGGGGTCAACCCCCCCAGTCCAACGTCGATCACGGGCGTCGGTCCAACGCTAGGCCAGGCCTGGTGTGGCGCACGGCGCGGATCATCGATATCCGTGCGGCGGGTGTGTCGTGCGCCGGGGGCAACACGACGTCCCCGTCCTATTACTTGGAGGGGGCAAGTCGCGGAAGACGGTTTTCGGTTTGCGTCCACTCTGGTGGGGCATCGCGTTGTGCTCGGCCTGGCTCCACGGTTGTGCGGCTCCTTTGTTTCCTACCCCGCGGTGTGGTATCCCTGCCTTGCCCCAACCTTTCCTTTTTGGAGTCCCCTTGTGGGATTGCCGGGGGAGTTCCAAGACATGCCCGTGGTCCTACCCGTCTCGGCGCTCTGTGCGGCAACCGTGGCCTGCGTGCGTGTTCTGTTCTCGCGGGTGCGGTGCACGCGGTCCGGATGGGGTCTTAGATCCCTGTCTGTCCCTCAGATGATTCGGTTTCTCGGAAAGATGCCTGTCCGTCCAAAGCTTCCCCTCGCAGGGGCGTCGGCAGCGCGGCGCGCAGGGTCGGTGACGAATTCTACCTGGTTGATCCTGCCAGTAGTCATATGCTTGTCTCAAAGATTAAGCCATGCATGTGTAAGTATGAACTAATTCAGACTGTGAAACTGCGAATGGCTCATTAAGTCAGTTATAGTTTGTTTGATGGTACCTACTACTCGGATAACCGTAGTAATTCTAGAGCTAATACGTGCAACAAACCCCGACTTCTGGAAGGGATGCATTTATTAGATAAAAGGTCAGCGCAGGCCCTGCCTGTTGCTTTGATGATTCATGATAACTCGTCGGATCGCACGGCCCTTGTGCCGGCGACGCATCATTCAAATTTCTCACTACAACAAATATGGCCTTTAGCAACGCCAAATTTTGCAACGCCTTAAAACCGTTCTCTTAGATAGGTTTAGACAACGGTTTTTTAAAGTGTTACTGTTGAATTCAGTTTTTTATCAATTTCTAGCAACAAATTAAAACCGTTCTCTTTGACTATTTTAAAGAACGGTTTTATAATCGTTACCATGATTTGGCTTTAAGCAACGGTTTTTTATTGTTGTTTAAAGAATTGTACAAAAGAAACGCACTAAAACCGTTGCCGAAATGCTACACTTTAAAACCGTTCCATTAGATGGTCTTAGACAACGGTTTTTACAGTGTTGTTGTTGAAGTTCATTTTTTCATTATGCTATAGTAACAAAATAAAACCGTTCTCTTTGACTATTTTAAAGAACGGTTTTATCATGGTATTAGGTCTGGCCATCTTAATACTAATGATTTATGTACATGGCAATACTAACAGGTTATCTTAGACGAAATAAAAGTAATAAGTAATGTGATTCACGAGGTTTGGGAGCGTTAGAATTTATGATGTTTGCTTCGATTCAACGTATAATCTTTATTCGTGCCATGCAAAGTCGTGCCATGTTTTTCTTCGTTGCTTTCATTGGAATTCTCTGGTTTGAATTTCCTCCTTAGAATGTGATTTGATTATTCCCAACCATACTTTGTCATTCTTGTATATCTTTGCTTGCCTATGAATTTAACTCTTTGAATATTCATCCTTGACAATGCCTATGTTTTTGTTCATATATTCTATTTTCCTTGATTTAAGTTCGAATTTATTTTATTCTAGCAATTTTCGAGGGCGAAAATTTTTCTAAGGTGGGTAGAATGTAACAACCCTAGTTTTTGAAAATCAAATAATTAGTTATTTGTGATTTATTTTACTTGCTGAAAATTTAGTTTAAGAAAATTATTTTAATAAAGGTAATTAAATGGAGTTTTATCATAATTGGAGTTTAAATTAATTAGAATTTTTATATAATTTTTATTAGATATTTGGTATAATTGAAATTATAATTTGATAATTGAAAAATAAGAAGAATTGTATAATTTAATTTAAATAAATTCTATTTTGAATGAATTATGTTATTAATTTGAACTCTTAGGAATTAATTTACTAGAAATGATTAGATTAATTTTTATAAATACTTTAAGTTTAAGTCAATTAATATTTATGTATAATTTTATTATAATTGGTAATTTTATAAATTGAAATTAAAGTTTCGGTGATAAAAAAATAATGGAAAGTTATATCATTCAATTTGAATAATTAATATTGAGTTTTAACTATATTTTATAAAAATGTGATTAATATATTCATTTTATATTTTATATTAGAAATAATTGATTAAGCTTAGAAATATATTGATACATAATGTTCCTAAATATTTTTAATAGAGCATATTTGATTTTAAAATTACTCTGCCCTCTAATTTTATCAAAATATCTATTCATATCTATCTATATTCTTTTCTAAAATCCTAATTTCTAACCCTAAATCCCAAAATCTCCAAATTCAATCAGAAACCCTAATTCCCAAATTGGAACCGAACCCTCATTTTCCCCTTTTCCTAGAGGCTGAAACACGCAGCCTTCACCCCCTTTCTCCTTCACCCACTCAACGCACAACACACCCACACCAGCCACAGAGAGGAAGAGAGGGAGTTGCGCCACGTCGCCGTCCAGTCGCTGTCCGGCTCGCCATCACCGGTGTCTCACCGCTGTCACTATGGAGACCAAACGCCGTCGAGCTTCTTGCCGCCGCCTTGGAGTCCGTCGTCAGGTCCGAGTCGAAGAAAGAGGGAGGCATAGAGTCAACGTCGCGCAGAGAGGGATTTGCTGTTGTCGTTGCGCGCCGTCGTGTGCCGTCGCTGTTGTTCGAGCCGTCCCCATCGCCGTGGGTGAAGTCCGCCGTTGGCGCCAGTTGAGGCCGCTGCTGTGGAACAAAGATGAGAGAGAGACGTTGAGAGGGAACCGCGAGCTGTGAGCCACTGACCGAGAAGAAGCTTCGTTCTCGTCGCTGCACTGGAGTCTTCGACGCCAACGCCGCACGCCATTGTCACTATTGCTGTCGAAGGAAACCTCGCCGTCACAGTTCAATCACCATCAAGCCTGAAGGGAAGCTAAACTGCTATTGCCCGACAGCAGCTTCCCCTGTGTTCCCAATTCCATTCTTGAAACTGTAACACTCTTGCTCATGTTCTGTAAGGAGAAAAGGTCACGTGGAGGATGGAGAGCCACTGGGTGCCGCCGTTGTTTCACCGTGGCCATGGAGAGGAACGTGAATGGAAAAGGAAACAGGGAAGCTGCTACTTGGGATTTAAGGAAAACGGCTCTGTTCTGCCTCGCCTCTAGGTTCTGCAAGTTGTCAGAGTCCTCAGCCGCCGGGAACCAGCGCTGGAGCTGCCCAGAATCACTACTGCTGCTGCCATGGGAGCTGGTATTGGAACCACTGATGGAGCTACTGCGTTTAGTGATTTTCGCGAGTTGTGACATCTGAGGTAGGGAATATTTTATTAAATTAAATATTTTAAACTTTGAATGCCTGAAAATTTTACTGGATTATTATGAATAGTTGAATGCTTCATATGTAATGGATTTTGGTTGTAGATTAAATGTGTGACTGGTTGTGCCTCTTGTTGATTTTACGATAGTAAGGTAGAACATGTTGATATGTGTATGCTGTAGTCTGCAAGAGTGTGTTGAGAAGATACATGTCTAATGTTGTTCTG
>NW_026264960.1:78330-78973 GCF_000817695.3 Arachis duranensis | reverse complement strand
TTGGGGGATGATCCCTTGTCCTGGGCCAAGCTCAAGGAGTTACCCCGGGCGGGTGCCCAAGGCAAAACACCTCCATGCCATGATCCCTAGGTGGTGCCTGGATGGGCCGTGCATGGGCGTGTTTCCCTCGTTGTTCCTACGACAATCGGGTTTCGCCGGAGCCCGACGCCCGTGATCGACCTTGGACTGGGGGCGGGTGACCCCGGCATCAACACCACAACCACAACGTGCTTGCTAGTGTGCCTAGGCAACGTGCATCTTGCTGGCATTGCGCCCAGCAAGCCTTTGGGCATCTCACCTTGCTCGCATTGCGCCAAGCAAGCCTTTTGGGTAACTCGAGTTTCAGCGCGGCCGTTCGGTGCGCGAGGCAAGGAGCCAGACACACTAACAACCCGCACACCACTCATCCGCCACCACGGTCCACAAACCCAGCACGCCCGGACGAACCGGCCCCCGCACGCGTTGGAGCGTGCAGGCAAGCGGAAGCATACGGGAGTGCCGAGCCAACTCCGCTGGGCAGGGTTCGGGGGAAGCGACGAAGAACATTCAAGGGACAGCCCGAGGCGTGAGGTGCTTCCGGCGATAATCGAACAGCCGCACCGTCTAGATTAAGCAACACGCACAACAAAACCAACACCGCGTT
>NW_026264960.1:72425-72985 GCF_000817695.3 Arachis duranensis | reverse complement strand
TAGGGTCAAGTATAAATCTCATGCCTCTCTCTGTAATGGAGAAGCTAGGAATCTTTGAGGTGCAAGCTACAAAGATCTCACTAGAGATGGCAGACAATTCAAGAAAATAATCTTATGGACTTGTAGAGGATGTTCTGGTAAAAGTTGAAGACCATTACATCCCTGCTGACTTCATAGTCCTAGAGACTGGGAAGTGCATGGATGAATCCATCATCCTTGGCAGACCCTTTCTAGCCATAGCAAAGGCTGTGATTGATGTGGACAGAGGAGAATTGATCATTCAAGTGAATGAAGAATCCCTTGTGTTTAAGGCTCAAGGATATCCCTCTGTAACCATGGAGAGGAAGCATGAAGAGCTTCTCTCAAAACAGAGCCAAACAGAGCCCCCACAGTCAAACTCTAAGTTTGGTGTCGGGAGGCCACAATCAAACTCTAAGTTTGGTGTTGGGAGGCCACAACTAAATTCTAAGTTTGGTGTTGAACCCCCACATTCAAACTCTAAGTTTGGTGTTGGAAGGTTCCAACATTGCTCTGAGCATATGTGAGGCTCCATGAGAACC
>NW_026264960.1:71520-72263 GCF_000817695.3 Arachis duranensis | reverse complement strand
CATGAGAAGTCACAAAATCAATTGAAAAAGCAAAAACAGAATGAAAAACAGAAAGAAAAATAGCACACCCTGGAGGAAGACTTGCTGGCATTTAAACGCCAGTGAAGCTAGCAAATGGGCGTTTAACGCCCAATCTGGCACCATTCTGGGTGTTTAACGCCAGAAAGGGGCACCTGACTGGCGTTAAACGCCAGGAAAGGGCAAGAAGCTGGCGTTAAACGCCAGAAATGGGCACCAGCCCGGTGTTTAACGCCAGAATTGGCACAAAGGGGCATTTTTGCTCGCCACTTAGTGCAGGGATGAATTTTCCTTGACACCTTAGGATCTGTGGACCCCACAGGATCCCCACCTACCCCACCACCCTCTCTCTTCTTCTTCACCCATTCACCAATCACCTCAACCACTCTTCCCCAAAAGCCCATCACCTATCAAATCCCATCTTTCTCTTCACCACTCACATCCATCCTTCATAAAACCCCACCTACCTCACCATCCAAATTCAAACCATTTTCCCTCCCAAACCCACCATCCCATAGCCGAACCCTACCCCTCTCTCCACCCCTATATAAACCCATCTTCACCCCTTCATTTTCACACAACCTATACACTACTTCTCCCCCTTTGGCCGAACCACAAAGCCATCTCCATCTTCTTCATTTCTTCTTCTTCTACTCTCTTCTGTCTTCTTTTGCTCGAGGACGAGCAAACCTTTTAAGTTTGGTGTGGTAAAAGCATTGCTTTTT
>NW_026264960.1:70602-71224 GCF_000817695.3 Arachis duranensis | reverse complement strand
CAATGGAAGAGAGATTCAAGAGGGAAGCCGGTTCAACTGAGAAGGCATGACCTCAAGCCCGTGGCTAGGGGATGGTTGGAGTTTATCCAACGCTTAATCATTCCCACTAGTAACCGGTCCGAAGTTACTATAGACCGGGCCATCATGATTCATAGCATCATGATTGGAGAATAAGTAGAAGTTTATGAAGTCATAGCCCAAGAACTTTATAAGGTGGCGGACAAGTCCTCTACCTTGACAAGGTTAGCCTTTCCTCATCTCATTTGTCACCTCTGTTATTCAATTGGAGTTGACATAGAGGGAGACATCCCCATTGATGAGGACAAGCCCATCACTAAGAAAAGGATGGAGCAAACAAGAGACCCCTCTCATCATGAAATCCTTGAGATACCTCAAGGGATGCACTTTCCTCCTCAAAACTATTGGGAGCAAATCAATACCTCCCTAGGAGAATTGAGTTCCAACATGGGACAACTAAGGGTGGAGCACCAAGAACATTCCATCCTCCTCCATGAAATTAGAGAAGATCAAAAAATCATGAGAGAGGAGCAACAAAGGCAAGGAAGAGACATTGAGGAGCTCAAGCACTCCATAAGATCTTCAAGAGGAAGAACAAGCCGCC
>NW_026264960.1:62019-64375 GCF_000817695.3 Arachis duranensis | reverse complement strand
TCTGATTTAAATTTTATTAAGAAACAAATTAAATGTCTATTTAAAAAGTATATACAACGTTGATTTAATCCACAAATTAAAACAAATTAAGTATACAAATAACTTCTCTGTGTATTTGTTGGTGTAAAATTGATCTGCTTTAAGTCTTTAACAGTTTCATGAAATGGAAAATCTTTCAGGAAATCCAGGATTAAGGAAGGGTAAACCAGGATCAGGGATTGGGATTGGTTATGGCATTCGATTCAAAACTGAATTGGTTCAAATAACAGCTGATTGTGCTATTAATGCTTTTAAACAACGAACACTTTACTTTGGAATTAACAATCTGGTTCTTTGAATGCTAACAGAAATAGAGTTACATATTGCGCTTGAACTAATTAACAGAAATAGAGTTAGATATTGTTAGAATTAGTATAAATGGTAATTAAAATAGGTATTTCTAATTGTAATTAACCAAATATATAAAATATGAAATAGATCTTTCTCCCTGATTAATTTTTTTTTTTCCTATCTGCAAATTATCATGGGCTTTTTCATAATGTAATGGACAACATATTCGATTCCTATGACTAGTGAGGGGATTGGGACTTGGAATTGCAGGAATTAAACACAGAGAAGTTAAATTGCATTAGACAGGAGGGTAAATGGGAATTGGGTTGAATTAAATTCAAACAGATAAGTAAATTGAACAATAAGTGCAAGAAGTAGAAAATTGAAATGGTAAATTCAGATCTCAGGTCCCAGAGACTAGAAAACTGAGTCTAGATCTCAATGCCTTCCTAGATCCAACAAGAACAATATCACAGGAATTGTAGATTGCAAGTGAATTAAATGAGAAAGCAAGTAGCAGAAAGGAAATTCAATTTGCAGTGAAATTAAACAAGATCCAAGGTGAGATTGAAACAGAATTCCTTCAATTCTCTCCCAAGATCCAAGACAAGAGTAATTGAAAGTGAAAGCAATTAAACTAAGGAAATAGAAATCACTCAGGCTCCCCAAAACAGAAATGAAAATTCTCTCAAAAAAAAAACTCTAAAAGGGGAAGCTCCTTGAACAAATTGAATTCAAGCCTATTTATACACTTTCTTCACTTGATCTTCAAGCTTTGAGTTGGGCCTTTGCTCTTGGTGGATTTGGGTTGAAAGAGGTCTTGGTTGATTGCTCTTGAAGTTTGGAGAAGAACCCAAGTGAACCAATTGAACCGGAATTGAGTTTTGCAAATTTTGGATTTCAAAGTTAGCCTCAAAGTTAGGGGCTAACTTCAGAGCTAACTTTTCATATCAGTAAAACTAATTTGCTGCACTTCACGTTTGGGCCAACGTTAGGGGGCTAACTTTGTCCCTAACGTTGGCCTTGCTTTGAGTTGGAGTGGCGCCAACGTTAGCCTCCAAGTTAGGGGCTAACGTTGGCGCTAACGTGGCTAACCCCTGGGAGCAATTTTAATTCCCAACGTTAGCCTCCAAGTTAGGGGCTAACGTTGGGGCTAACGTTGGCACACCCTGGGAGCAATTTTAATTCCCAACGTTAGCCTCCAAGTTAGGGGCTAACGTTGGGGCTAACGTTGGCATACCCTGGGAGCAATTTTATTTCCCAACGTTAGCCTCCAAGTTAGGGGCTAACGTTGGGGCTAACTTCAAGTCCACAAGTTTGTGCAACCCAACTCCAACTTCATTTTTCCTGGTTCAATTGCACTTGTTTCATTGTCTTCTCTTAGCTTCTAGCCATTCCTTCTCAGTTCAATCCTTTTCCAAGCTTTCTTCACCTATCATAAATCGTTGGCTGGGAGCGTTGCATCGGAGGCACCCACCGTTGCAACGGAGGTAGGTCGCGTTGCAACGTTGGCTTGGGGCCGTTGCACCGGATGCTGGGCGCGGTGCAACGGATGCTGGGGTCCGTTGCAACGGATGCTGGGCGCGGTGCAACGGACGCTGGGCGCGTTGCAACGATTGCTGGGCGCGGTGCATCGTTGGCTGGGAGCGTTGCATCGGAGGCACCCGCCGTTGCAACGTTGGCTGGGGGCCGTTGCAACGGATGCTGGGCGCGGTGCAACGGATGCTGGGAGTGTTGCAACGGAGGCTGGGTTTGGTGCATCGTTGGCTGGGAGCGTTGCATCGGAGGCACCCGCCGTTGCAACGTTGGCAGGTCGCGTTGCAACGTTGGCTGGGGGCCGTTGCAACGGATGCTGGGCGCGGTGCAACGGACGCTGGGCGCGTTGCAACGCATGCTGGGCGCGGTGCATCGTTGGCTGTGAGCGTTGCATCGGAGGCACCCGCCGTTGCAACGGAGGCAGGTCGCGTTGCAACGTTGGCTGGGGGCCGTTGCAACGGAGGCTGGGTTTGGTGCATCGTTGGCTGGG
>NW_026264960.1:50484-52550 GCF_000817695.3 Arachis duranensis | reverse complement strand
GTAACTTCGGACCGGTTGCTAGTGGGAATGATTGAACGTTGTATAAACTCCAACCATCCTCTAGCCATGGGCTTGAGGTCATGCCTTCTCAATTGAACCAGCTTCCCTCTTGAATCTCTCTTCCATTGGGTGCCCTCTTCACATATGACTGTGAGGACTTGGTCCAACCTTTGATCAAAGTTGACCCTTCTAGTGTAAGGGTGTTCATCTCCTTGCATCATGGGCAAGTTGAATGCCAACCTTATTTTTTCCGGACTAAAATCCAAGTATTTCCCCCGAACCATTGTAAGCCAATTCTTTTGGTCCGGGTTCACACTTTGATCATGGTTCTTGGTGATCCATGCATTAGCATAGAACTCTTGAACCATTAAGATTCTGACTTGTTGAATGGGGTTGGTAAGAACTTCCCAACCTTTTCTTCGAATCTCATGTCGGTTCTCCGGATATTCACTCTTTTTGAGTTTAAAAGGGACCTCGGGAATCACCTTCTTCAAGGCCACAACTTCATAGAAGTGGTCTTGATGCACCCTTGAAATGAATCTCTCCATCTCCCATGACTCGGAGGTGGAAGCTTTTGCCTTCCTTTTCCTCTTTCTAGAGGTTTCTCCGGCCTTGGATGCCATAAATGGTTATGAAAAAAAAAGCAATGCTTTTACCACACCAAACTTAAAAGGTTTGCTCGTCCTCGAGCAAAATAAGAAAGAAGAGAGTAGAAGAAGAAGAAATGAAGAAGATGGAGATGGCTTTGTGGTTCGGCCAAAGGGGGAGAAGTAGTGTATAGGTTGTGTGAAAATGAAGGGGTGAAGATGGGTTTATATAGGGGTGGAGAGAGGGGTAGGGTTCGGCTATGGGATGGTGGGTTTGGGAGGGAAAATGGTTTGAATTTGGATGGTAAGGTAGGTGGGGTTTTATGAAGGATGGATGTGAGTGGTGAAGAGAAAGATGGGATTTGATAGGTGAGGGGCTTTTGGGGAAGAGTGGTTGAGGTGATTGGTGAATGGGTGAAGAAGAAGAGAGAGGGTGGTGGGGTAGGTGGGGATCCTGTGGGGTCCACAGATCCTAAGGTGTCAAGGAAAATTCATCCCTGCACTAAGTGGCGAGCAAAAATGCCCCTTTGTGCCAATTCTGGCGTTAAACACCGGGCTGGTACCCATTTCTGGCGTTTAACGCCAGCTTCTTGCCCTTTCCTGGTGTTTAACGCCAGTCAGGTGCCCCTTTCTGGCGTTAAACACCCAGAATGGTGCCAGATTGGGCGTTAAACGCCCATTTGCTAGCTTCACTGGCGTTTAAATGCCAGCAAGTCTTCCTCCAGGGTGTGCTGTTTTTCTTTCTGTTTTTCATTCTGTTTTTGCTTTTTCAATTGATTTTGTGACTTCTCATGATCATCAACCTACAAAAAACATAAAAATAACAAAGGGAAATAGATAAAATATAACATTGGGTTGCCTCCCAACAAGCGCTTCTTTAATGTCAGTAGCTTGACAGTTGGCTCTCATGGAGCCTCACATATGCTCAGAGCAAAATAGATAAAATATAACATTGGGTTGCCTCCCAACAAGCGCTTCTTTAATGTCAGTAGCTTGACAATTGGCTCTCACTGAGCCTCACAGATGCTCATAGTAATGTTGGAACCTCCCAACACCAAACTTAGAGTTTGATTGTGGCCTCCCGACACCAAACTTAGAGTTTGACTGTGGGGGCTCTGTTTGGCTCAGTTTTGAGAGAAGCTCTTCATGCTTCCTCTCCATGGTTACAGAGGGATATCCTTGAGCCTTAAACACAAGGGATTCTTCATTCACTTGAATGATCAATTCTCCTCTGTCTACATCAATCACAGCCTTTGCTATGGCTAGAAAGGGTCTGCCAAGGATGATGGATTCATCCATGCACTTCCCAGTCTCTAGGACTATGAAGTCAGCAGGGATGTAATGGTCTTCAACTTTTACCAGAACATCCTCTACAAGTCCATAAGATTATTTTCTTGAATTGTTTGCCATCTCTAGTGAGATCTTTGTAGCTTGCACCTCAAAGATTCCTAGCTTCTCCATTACAGAGAGAGGCATGAG
>NW_026264960.1:24130-33736 GCF_000817695.3 Arachis duranensis | reverse complement strand
ATAATATTTGTTAATTATTTATAACAATAATTTTTTAGTATTTTATAAATTCAATATTTATAGAAAAAATAGTTTCAATTTATATAATTATCTGAAATTATTTTTATTAGTATTGTTTAATTTGTATAATTATTTAAATAATATTAGAAAATGGTTGTTTCATAAATAATTGTTGTAATGGTTATAAAACCGTTCTTTAAAATAGTCAAAGAGAACGGTTTTATTTTGTTACTATAGCATAATGAAAAAATGAACTTCAACAACAACACTGTAAAAACCGTTGTCTAAGACCATCTAATGGAACGGTTTTAAAGTGTAGCATTTCGGCAACGGTTTTAGTGCGTTTCTTTTGTACAATTCTTTAAACAACAATAAAAAACCGTTGCTTAAAGCCAAATCATGGTAACGATTATAAAACCGTTCTTTAAAATAGTCAAAGAGAACGGTTTTAATTTGTTGCTAGAAATTGATAAAAAACTGAATTCAACAGTAACACTTTAAAAAACCGTTGTCTAAACCTATCTAAGAGAACGGTTTTAAGGCGTTGCAAAATTTGGCGTTGCTAAAGGCCATATTTGTTGTAGTGAGAAATTTGAATGATGCGTCGCCGGCACAAGGGCCGTGCGATCCGACGAGTTATCATGAATCATCAAAGCAACAGGCAGGGCCTGCGTTGACCTTTTATCTAATAAATGCATCCCTTCCAGAAGTCGGGGTTTGTTGCACGTATTAGCTCTAGAATTACTACGGTTATCCGAGTAGTAGGTACCATCAAACAAACTATAACTGATTTAATGAGCCATTCGCAGTTTCACCGTCTGAATTAGTTCATACTTACACATGCATGGCTTAATCTTTGAGACAAGCATATGACTACTGGCAGGATCAACCAGGTAGAATTCGTCACCGACCCTGCGCGCCGCGCTGCCGACGCCCCTGCGAGGGGAAGCTTTGGACGGACAGGCATCTTTCAGAGAAACCGAATCATCTGAGGGACAGACAGGGATCTAAGACCCCATCCGGACCGCGTGCACCGCACCCGCGAGAACAGAACACGCATGCAGGCCACGGTTGCCGCACAGAGCGCCGAGACGGTGGCCAGAACCGAAAAGCCGCACCGTCTAGAACGAGTCACAAGAACAAGCCACACCAGGTCGGGACCCGTGTAGGTCGAGCCTTGAGCCAGGCCGAGCACAACGCGATGCCCCACCAGAGTGGACGCAAACCGAAAACCGTCTTCCGCGACTTGCCCCCTCCAAGTAATAGGACGGGGACGTCGTGTTACCCCCGGCGCACCCCAACTTCGGAGGAAGCTACGCAATCGTAGAGACCTAAAAAGGTAAGGAAGTTAAAAGATGACTTGAAAAGTAAAAAGAGTCGAGAAAGATCACGACCTAATCTTGTCTAGAGTGAAAAGGACTTGAAGGAATATTCATATACCCGCTTTAGATTAAGAGAAACGTCCATCCAACCTTTGGGATACATAACTCTCCAAACTATCTTTGGAAAATATCCAAAAACATGCATTGTAAGCATGGACTATATTGTAGTAGACACTCCATTTGCTTACAATACACTGATAGGTCGAATAACCCTGAACCGACTTATTACAGCAGGTTCTACCCCTCACCTTTGTATAAAATTCTCGACCTAGGAGGAGATATATACCATAAGAAGATATCATAAATTGGAGCAAAAGTGTTACAATGAAAGTTTAAATTTGTGAGGTAACCTTATAAATAAAGAAGTCTATTTAATAGAATTCGGAGGTGTCCGAGTAAGGGAAGATATGAGACCTCAACCATAAGAAAAATTGGAGGAAGTTCATATAAGAAAAAAGATTAAAAAAAAACAACCAATGTAGATGCCAATGTGGAGAAAAAGATAAAGGAAGATCTCATTAGCTTGCTAAAACAGAATGCCGACTTTTTACCTGAAAAGCCTCTGACATGCTAGTTATAAACCCCGATAAAGGGTGGTAATGGGGCTGGTAGGTGGTGGATTTTTGCCCTACCCGATCCCGTCGCACCCTCCTTTCACTCCACTCTTACCTTAGGGTACCCGCTCCTAGGGGTGTTCAAAACCGATTCGGACCAATCTAAACCGACCAACCGAATCGAAAAAACCGAAAACCGAATAAACCAAAATAAAAAACCGCCAAAAACATGTTTTGCTATTTTTATTGCGATTCGATTTGGTTTTCAGTTCTGACCATGAAAACCCCAACCGAACCGATCCGGTATATTAAAAATCCTAAAAACCCAAACACCCCCAACCCCGAAACGTCACTCCTGACTGTGACCTAATCCCCCACCCTCAAATCCCCAATTGTCCCAAACATAAACCTAGGTCTAGCTGCTCTCTTCTCTCAGTCTCGCACTCTCGCTTTCTGCACTGGATTTTCGAGCTTGAAGCCCTTCCTCCCACCACCTGGCAACGCCGCCGAAACTTTCCTCTAAGGACCTCATCACGGACAGCACCACCGAGTCCCAGCCAGCACCACCTTTGCAGAGTCGCGGTCGTCGACACACACCGGCGCCACCCCCAGCACCATTTCTGGCCACCCACAGCACCACCTACAACACAACACAGCACAACACCGACTACCGAGCTACCCAGCCACCGATTCAAGTAAGACATGGAGTTCGAGCCTCTGAGTTAGGTATGTAATTGTTTAAATATTTTTCATACTGCTTTTCAGCCTTTGAACTAACTTCTTCATTTTTAGATTTTTATATTAACTAGAAGAGGAAAGGTTCAACATAAAAAAAGGGTAGAGAGGGACAGAGGGTAGTTTTTTATGGTGAACAAGAACAAAGAAAAGTTATTGTCATCACTCATCAACATTGCATAAAATTGACGCACAAGTTTATATAAAAAAGTAATAATACTGTGATTTAGGTGTTCTTTGATCCAAACTCATAATGCATAATTATAAGAATAAATAAGTAGTTGATATAGATTAGACAACTATTGAGCTCAACAGAACATCCATCCATGCTGTTCTAATTTCAAAGATATTACAACAATAATACATGAATTAAGTAATTTGTTTTATTGTTTTACTTGTTATTGATTCATTGATATCATTGTTGCTTACTTGTTGGTTGTTTTTATTGCTGGTTCAGTTTATTGTTTTATTTATTTTTCATTGTTTAGGAAAATTTATTATTTTATTATTTTACTTGTTATTGATTCATTGATTTCATTGTTGCTGGTTGTGGTTTTATTGCTGGTTTAGTGTTTATTGTTTTATTTGTTGTTCCTTCTTTAGGGAAATTGCTTTTGATTGCTGGTTCACTGGTTCAGTGGATTTCTCTCCATGCATCAATCCTAGACCACATGTTTTTTTTGCTCCAATGAAAAGGCACCTCACTCAACCAGTCAACTGTGATAAAATTCTTATTTAATTAGTTCGTTTTACAATTAAATAAAGATCTCTATTTTAAAACTTTTAATGCAGTTATATATTAGAGATACACTTGACTCATAGGTCGCTAATTAAATTTGCGTGGATATCATTGTATTCTGGAAGAGAAGGAGAAAATAAAGTGTATATCGTTAACTTTCAAAGGGGAGAGGGTGAGCTTATATAATATTTCCTAACACAAATTATATATTGTGTATATATGACTCCAAACCTCCAAAAATTAGGTACCACACCATTTCATCTTACACTTATTTTCTTTTTGACTCAATAATTGATTATTTGAATTCTTTTTGTCGTTAAATTTTATTAGATCAAGATTTTGTTAGCTATTGTATATTTGTATTTGTGGATTTCAATGTTATGACTTTGTGAAATAGTATGGTAGTATTTTTTTAAATGATTCAAAAAATCGAAAAAATCGAACCAAACCGAACTGTAGTTTAATTAAACGATTGGATCGGATGACTTTTCTCTCAAAAACTGAAATAAACCGCACTGCGAACACCCCTAGGTACAACTATATCATGGAAGTCCACGAAACAGACGATAGCAGCAACCTCCTCTAATCATATTGAAATACTAGCGATACATGAAGCTAAGCGTGAGTGTTTTTGGCTCAGGAGTTTGATCCAATATATTCTATCATCATGTGGACTGGTTGATCATAAGATAGCTCCAACTGTCCTGTTTGAAGATAATACAGCATGCGTTGCTCAACTTAAGGGTGGATACATCAAAGGTGATAGAATAAAATATATTTCTCCCAAATTCTTCTTCACTCATGATCTTCAAAATCAAGGGACAATTGATGTCCAACGGATCCACTCAAGTGATAATCTGGCAAATTTATTTACAAAGTCACTCCCAAAATCTTCCTTTGAAAAATTAGTACATCATATTAGAATGCACCGATTTTGATATATTAAATAATGTCGACGAGAGGGGAGACTGTACTCTTTTTTCCTTGGTTAGGTTTTTTTCCATTGGGCTTTTCTTGAGAAGGTTTTTAATGAGGCAGTCCCCATCACAAAGCATATTGTACTCTTTTTCCTTCACTAAAATTTTTTTCTAATGGATTTTTCTTTAGTAAGGTTTTAATGAGGCATAATCCTAAATGGACATCCGAGGGGAGTGTTGTGATAAGGATCAACGTGGATGTCCATTTTCAAGAGAGAATAAATTTAATGAAAGTTGAAAAAATATGACCATTTGTGTGTATAAATAGAGAAAGTATCAATCTGAAACAAACATACAGCAATAACAAATATTCTCTTCTCTTTCTCTACGATATAAAACTCTCTCCCTTTTCCTATTTCTCTCCGTGAGCTTTTAAGTGGCAATATATTAGTATATATATATAAATTACTTCTATTATTATAGTGAGATAATTATATTAGTGAATACTAATACTAGAGTCTTCTATTTATACTTCTTTATTTTATATTTATTATATCGTTTTATTTATTTATTTTACAACAAGCTAGTTATGATTTCATCTTTCAGCAACAAAAAACCGTTGAATTTAAGAGAAAACGTACCGATACTTTAATCAATGTTGTGTGTTGGTTTTTTAAATAAAGTTTAATAAGTGTTGGCTACAAATGAATTGTATTCGAAGATTGAAGTAATTCGAGATGTTAGTAAGGCCTTGAAGTGGAGCATAGAATGAAGGCCATGTGCTGAAATCATCAAGTATGGAGTTGTCCAGCATATGTTTGATTAACATGGTGATTAGAACGAGTTTCAGTAACTGTCCCATATTTAAGAAAGATTGAAGATTATCAAATTAGAAGAGATTCAGAAACTGTCCCACATTTAGGGCTTGTTTGGGTGAACTTCTAAGAAAAAATCTTTTTTCGAGTTATCTTTTTTTAAAAGATCTTATAGAAAAGTAAAAGTAATTTTATGTTAGGATATCTCATGTAAAAAGGTCTTTTTATCTATCAATTATGTTTGGGTATAACAATATAAAAGTACTTTTTTGTTTATTTATTACATGAAAAACATCTTTTTTTAAGGAAAAAAGATCTTTTAAAAAAAGATGTAAATTACAGCTTCTCAAAAAAGATCTTTTTTTGATTTTACTAGTGCTTTTACTTTTACTACTAGAAATTTGCCAAACACGTTAAAAAATAAAAAAAGATATTTTTTCATTGAAAAAAGATCTTTTTAACAAAATAATGGCGGCCAAACATGCACTTAATCAAAAGGGCGGGAACGGTTACCTTAGTCTCCGCACACAAAGAGGCACAAATTCTTTAATGATCAGTTATGGAAAGAGGGCTATAAATAACAGGAAGCAGTACGGCACAGGGGTTGGAACTTTTCTCCAGAAATACACTCAAGCACACTCACATACCTAGCGAATTTCTGAGTCTGCATTCGAGTTCGATTTCTGTAGGATTCCTTCCATTATCTTTACTTTTCAATTTAACAATTTTTGCAAACTTTATCTTTCCTTGTTCAATTTATCTTAAAAGCATATTTTAATTTCATTGTCAAATTTACATTTCAGTACCTTTACTTTTCATGTCAAAAGTCCTTTGACCCAGTCGGAGGCATTTTTATTGCTTTATTTAAATTCAATGCAAGCTATTTCGATTTCAGTCAATTTTACTTTTCGAAATCTTTGTTCTTTTACACTTCTTCAGTCTTTTACACCTTTTGAACTCATTTTCCTTTTATTGCTCATCTAATTCGAGGACCTTTGATGCACTTATAGAAAATCTGGTACTTGCAAAAGAGGAGTGAGTTTCGCTCCCAGACCATTAGAATCGAACCACCATCAATTTGCTAAAATATTTGGCATCTGCTTGGGAATTGTTAACTTCCTTTCGAAAAGTTTCTCTGGTCCATATCCCAAGGATATAGAATGAAATTGCTAATGAGTTGGCCCAAATTGCTTTGAGATACAGGATAGGCCCAGAAACACTAAGAAAGTTAGCAAATATCTGCCAAATATTAGTGCATGTGGATGAAATAGAGGCTCTATGTGTGGATGATTGGGAAGATGATGATTGAAAAAAACCAATTGATGAGTATTTAAAGTATGATGGGCATGTTCTTCTGTTAAATCAACTTTTTGGGTCTCAATTGAAATTGGAGGAGCTACCTGGAGAGGTTCAACAGATGCAATAGTTTGAATTGATGAATGAGATGCTTGTTGTCCTAAATCTTGTTGATATTGTTGATATGGTTGGTCAGGTGCAAGAGATGAAGTGATCAATTGAGCAGCAGTGACAGGATGAAATACAACATACATCAGTCGAGATTTACTCTGATTGAATTAATATATTCAAAGACAATATAATGTTATCGGAACGGGTCTTATTCTTCGAATCAACTGAGAGCCCGAATCCGAATCAATTGCATCATCTGACTTCGAGGATGCAGCAAGGAGATTTTGTTCACTATCATCAGAAGAGCTCTCGCTTGATGGTTGCAACTGTAATTAAAGAAAGATTGAAATCAAGATGATTGCAAGCAAAGGTGGTTTTCGAAGAATTTTGGTTAAAATGTATATATATAAATAAAGTATAGTTACCCTTCTGGAAGTCTTCGAAGGAGTCCGTCAACCTTTCTTTGGTAGTTGTCGTGAAGAAGCTGTGGCTTCGGCTTTCTTTTTCAGAGGCCTCTTGGGAGAGCCTCAGCAGTAGGAACCGCTCGGATAACAGAACTCTTGATTTCTTCCAAGGTACGACTATACTTAGAATAATAAGTAGCTCACCAGTCAAAGCAAGATTTTGGAATGAATGAGCTACGGACCTACGGTCATAGATAAGATGATTATAGCCATCTCTTTGTTGTTGATTCTTCAAGAGACAAACATCAAGCTCTTTCTTCAAAGCCAAAGTAACATGGCAAAAGGGTTTGCTGTTCTTGGGGAGTGGAGTTGGAATAGCTTGAGAGAGGCCTAGTTGTCTGGCTGTATAGTGAGGGGCATACAGAGTGGCTTTGAAACATTCCTTTTTGTGTTGAGGTAGCCCTGTTGGGGTCACTTGCACAGCTAGTAGGCTTGCCCAACTCCTGTTGGCAAGCTCGCTCTCTTCCGTTCATTAGGGAAGAGGAGACGTTCGAGCCAGGCAGGACCACAATTTCAACGCAGAAAACGGGTGAAATTGAGGTCCTCATTATCGAAATTTTTATAAGAATGGAAAAGGGAAAAAATAGCCCAAAATTGATCTTCATCCGATTGAGCTTTTGGAAAATTTGGTTTGAAATTAGCCAGTCAAAAGTCCTCAATATGCTGTTTGTCTAAAACGCCACTTTCAAGCTTTATCGTATGTTTTTTGAAAATGGCATTTATCCAGAGTTGGAGAAGGCAGAGAAGACCTCCTGTACTAATCAAGTAATTGTTTCGAAGACAATTGACAAACTGGCCAAGGTCTTCGAAAATATGCCCTATAAGTAACTTGGCCAAATTGAGGTTGTTCCCTTCATGAAGGAGGGCAGCAAGTGAGAGGAAAAGCTTCTGCATTTGAATACTTTGAGAGTAGAAGATTATTGCGTTTAACCAATAGAATAAAAAGGTCACATGTTCATCATCTGCAACAGGGTCATTCTCGGCACCCATATGGTGAGCAATGAAGTCACTGTAGGAAGTCATAGAAGCAATGTTGTACTGCCACTTAGGTTGCATATCAGAAGTAAAATCTGGAGGGCTAATTGGGAGCCCTGTGATGGCAGCTACATTGAAGAGTGACATACCAATCATCCCACAAGAAAGGTGGAAATTGTTGGTAGTCCTGTTTCAGAAATGAGTTACGGCCCCAATAATCCAAGGATGTGTTGAAGGAGTAAAGTGAGAAATTCGTAGAAGATCTTGAATCCCAAGAGCCCTCAGGCAACGTTCTTCACTGGTGCAAGACGCTCATGCCAGGCCATAAAGTCAATTTCATGAGGGTGATTTTAGGATTATTCCTGAAGGGTATTTAATTGGTAAAAAAGGAGATATCAAGGTCCTGATTAATCAACAAGTCTTCCCCTTAAGCATTTGGGAAGTAAAGGAGTCGCTTTTTTGCCCTTTCTAAACTCTCAATGGGACTAACAAAACAATGGGTATCATCACCTATAGTGAAGGGGATAAGGATTTTGGGATCATCGAGTTGGAGATGTGGGTCATTAATGACTTCATCATTGACCTGGTTCAGTACGTTTAAGGCCGGAGGAGCCGGTGGTGGCATCATAGGACGTTTACCTTTGTTTTGAGTAGCAACATGAGATGAAGAAGAGGCCATTGATGAGCAAAAGAAAACAAAGGATGAAAAGTAGAGGCTGCACAGGAAGAGGAAATGCAAGAGATGTTGAGAGAATAAGAATTACGAGAAAGTTAAGCAAAGATGAGAGGTTTGAATTTAAAGGGGGTTTTTTCTTGCTTAACCGTTATTGCAGAAAGAATTCAAAGAGAAAGGAGGTAACTTTGCGAAGAAGGCAAAGTGGTGGAGAGAGAGACTGAATCATGGGAGATGTGTCAAACGGGTCAGAATTGATGGAAAAAGGTAAATGGTAATTATGACTGGTTAAAGTAATTAAAGATTGGATTAGGATTAAGTGTTTCATCTTCCAAGGAGTGGTGACAAACCCCATTTGTAGGGTTTATTTTGTATTGAGTTTAGGGGATTTTATCACCTTTTACCCACATTTACTCAATGAAATAGCATGCTTTTGTATATTCTCCTTTAATTGTGCTTAAGAGTGAAAACATGCTTTTTAGATCTTAAAATAGCTAAATGTAATTTACCTTGATTCCATTAGATGCCTTGATATGTTTGTTAAGTGATTTCAGATTTAGGAGGCAAAGATTGGATCAAGGGAATGAAGAAAAAGCATGTAAAGTTGGAGAACTCATGAAGAAATGAAAGAACCGGAAAGCTGTCAAGCCGACCTCTTCGCACTTAATTGACCATAACTTGAGCTACAGAGGTCCAAATGATACGGTTCCAGTTGGGTTGAAAAGCTAACATCCGGGGCTTCGAAATGATATAAATTTTGCCATATGTTGCTTCGCGTTCAGGGGCACGCACGCGCACTTTGCGCGCGCGCGCCGATTCTGTCCTTGCCCACTTTAATGAAATCGTCCCCAGCGATTTTAGGAGCCTTATGGGCCCAATCCAACTCATTTCTGATGCTATTTAAGCCAAGGAAGAAGAGGGAAACACAAGTTAGTTACCATTAGT
>NW_026264960.1:15692-22743 GCF_000817695.3 Arachis duranensis | reverse complement strand
CGAGCCGACACATGAAGAGAGTCCGGTGCGCCCGTTCATTACGCGAGGCAAAGAGCCAGACAGCACTCAGGACCCACACACTGCTCATCCGCCACCACGGTTCGCAAACCCAGCATGCCCGGACGAACCGCGCCCCACACGCCAAGGCGCGTGCAGGCAAGCGGAAGCATACGGGAGGGCCGAGCCAACGCCGCTGGGCAGGGTTCAAAGGAAGCGACGAAGGATACTCGAGGGACAGGCCGAAGCGTCACCTGCTTCGGCCAGAACTGAAAAGCCGCACCGTCTAGAACTAGTCACAAGAACAAGCCACACCAGGTCGGGACCCGTCGTAGGTCGAGCCTGGAGCCAGTCCGAGCACAAGCCGCGCATGCCGCGTTGCCCCTCGCGGGGGTGCACAGGCCGCCCTCCGTTCCCACGCCGTGCTCAGACTTGGGGGATGATCCCTTGTCCTGGGCCAAGCTCAAGGAGTTGCCCCGGGCGGGTGCCCAAAGCAAAACACCTCCACGCCATGATCCCTAGGTGGTGCCTGGATGGGCCGTGCATGGGCGTGTTTCCCTCGTTGTTCCTACGGCAATCGGGTTTCGCCGGAGCCCGACGCCCGTGATCGACCTTGGACTGGGGGCGGGTGACCCCGACAGCAACACCACAACCACAACGTGCTTGCTAGTGTGCCTAGGCAAGGTGCATCTTGCTGGCATTGCACCCAGCAAGCCTTTGGGCATTTCACCTTGCTCGCATTGCGCCAAGCAAGCCTTTTGGGCAACTCGAGTTTCAGCGCGGCCGTTCGGTGCGCGAGGCAAGGAGTCAGACACACTAACAACCCGCACACCGCTCATCCGCCACCACGGTCCGCAAACCCAGCACGCCCGGACCGACCACCCCTAGCACGCCTTGGAGCGTGCAGGCAAGCGGAAGCATACGGGAGTTCCGAGCCAACTCCGCTGGGCAGGGTTCAGAGGAAGCGACAAAGAACATTCAAGGGACAGCCCGAGGCGTTAGGTACTTCAGGCGATAATTGAACAGCCGCACCATCTAGATTAGGCAACACGCACAACAAAACCAACACCGCGTCGGGCACCGTCTTGCGTCGACCCTAGACGTAGGGCAAGCACGCCGCAGGTGCACAAGGCACAACTCCACCACGCCATGCTCCCTAGGCGGTGCCTAGATGGGCCGTGCATGGATGCGTTTCCCTTCTTGGTCCTTTGGTGATCGGGGTTGGCAGCAGCCCGTCGCCCGTGCTCAACCTTGGACCCGGGGCGGGGGACCTCGACGGCACACCACAACCACAACGGGCTTGCTAGTGTGCCTAGGGGATGGCAAGGTTGCTGGCATTGCGCCCAGCAAGCCTTTGGGCAACTCGAGTTTCGGCAGCACGACCCCCCCCCCCCCTATAATAGGCTGCCGAGCCATTACCAAAGTGCCACGGGTAGACATCCTTTTCCGTGAGGAGACATACTCAAGGAAACTGCTCTAGAGGTCGAATTTTGACGCCTTTTTTTGCGACAATCTCTAGAAAAATAAGATCTTTCCATCCACCAAATTTGGTGAATTTACACCGTGTGGATTTTTTTTGCCGATTTTTTCCCACCCAAAAAGTCGGAAATTCAAAAAAAATGAAAAACGGAGCAAAAGTGCGATTTTTGACCTGGATTTTTTTTTGCAGCCTTTAAATAATATTACCAAGGTTCCCTCAAAATTTCAGAAAAAGTGCACGAGCCAATTGTGAGATATGAAAATTTGGCTCCTCTGTTGCAACGCTCCGAGCCATCGTTGCAACGGCGGGTGCCTCCGTTGCAACGCTCCCAGCCAACGATGCACCAAACCCAGCCTCCGTTGCAACGACCCCAGCATCCGTTGCACCGCGCCCAGCATCCGTTGCAACGGCGGGTGCCTCCGATGCAACGCTCCCAGCCAACGATGCACCAAACCCAGCCTCCGTTGCAACGACCCCAGCATCCGTTGCACCGCGCCCAGCATCCGTTGCAACGGCGGGTGCCTCCGATGCAACGCTCCCAGCCAACGATGCACCGCGCCCAGCATGCGTTGCAACGCGCCCAGCGTCCGTTGCACCGCGCCCAGCATCCGTTGCAACGGCGGGTGCCTCCGATGCAACGCTCCCAGCCAACGATGCACCGCGCCCAGCATGCGTTGCAACGCGCCCAGCGTCCGTTGCACCGCGCCCAGCATCCGTTGCAACGGCGGGTGCCTCCGATGCAACGCTCCCAGCCAACGATGCTGCACCAACCCCAGCCTCCGTTGCAACGCTCCCAGCATCCGTTGCACCGCGCCCAGCATCCGTTGCAACGGCCCCCAGCCAACGTTGCAACGGCGGGTGCCTCCGATGCAACGCTCCCAGCCAACGATGCACCGCGCCCAGCAATCGTTGCAACGCGCCCAGCGTCCGTTGCACCGCGCCCAGCATCCGTTGCAACGGCCCCCAGCCAACGCTGCACCGCGCCCTGCCTCCGGTGCAACGGCCACGGCCAACGTTGCATGGCGCCCTGCCTCCGTTGCAACGACCGCAGCCAACGTTGCAACGCGTCCGGCATCCGTTGCAACGTGCCTTGCCTCCGTTGCAACGGACCCCAGCATCCGTTGCACCGCGCCCAGCATCCGGTGCAACGGCCCCAAGCCAACGTTGCAACGCGACCTGCCTCCGTTGCAACGACCCCAGCCAACGTTGCAACGCGCCCGGCTTCCGTTGCAACGCCCCCCGGCCAACGATGCAACGCGACCTGCCTCCGTTGCACCGGCCCCCTGCCAACGCTGCAACGCGCCCAGCATCTGTTGCAACGCCCCCAGCCAACGTTGCAACGCGCACAGCATCCGTTGCAACGGCCCCCAGCCAACGCTGCAACGTGCCCTGCCTTCGGTGCAACGGCCACGGCCAGCGTTGCATGGCGCCCTGCCTCCGTTACAACGACCCCAGCCAAAGTTGCAACGCGTCCGACATCCGTTGCAATGCGCCCTGCCTCCGTTGCACCGCGCCCAGCATCCGTTGCAACGGCCCCCAGCCAACGTTGCAACGCGCCCTGCTCCGTTGCAACGGACCCCGGCATCCGTTGCAACGCGCTCGACTTCCGTTGTAACGCCCCCAGCCAACGTTGCAACGCGCCCGGCATCCGAGGGTGCCTGCTCACCCTTTCCCGGGCGCGTCTTTCTACGTGGACCACGTGCCGAGTCTAGGCGTGGCCCGACCTCGGCGGGTGCCAGCTCTCCCTCGGGTCACGTCCTTCCCCGGTTGACCGCGTACCGGGTCTTGCTGCCTATGGGGGGGACCAGGCATCGAGCGTAGTGCTGGCATTGCGCCCAGCAATCCTTCGGCCAGGTCGAGTCTGAGCAACTGGGGACGCCTCCCTATAATAGGCTGCCGAGCCGTTACAGAAGTTAAGCCGGTTGAGGTCGGTTTTGCCGTTCGGGGATCCGCTTGCGTTCTATACGGCCCATTCTTCCCCCGGGGGCCGTAGGGGGGTGTTGGAAATTAGAAACTCATCATAACAAAAATATTTACTAAAGTGTGAATGAAAGAAAATGGAAGAAGAGAAGAGAATGAGAGTGAAAGGGGAGTGGAGTCACCTCCACCCCTCCATGGTGTCTCTCAAATGTTGAATCTAAGGCCCTATTTATAAGCTACTTAAATTACAAATTCAAATGAAATTACAATCAAATGCAAATTTCCTAATTAGTTCTAGATGATTCTTGTGGCCTTGATTGATTGTTACTTGTGGCTTGACTTGGGCTTGTGAACTTTTAACTCCCTTCATAGAAGCTTGAAACATTGAAGAATAAATGAAGGGATTGGAGTATTTGGAAGTGGCCCAATGTGGAGTGTCATTGAAGTGGCATTTTGGGCTTTTGAAGGTTTGGAAAAACCTTACACGCTGAAGTATTGGTCTGTTTGGGTCTCCAAATTGAATGTCCACTATATATTATTATATATCTTTGGAAAGCCCTAGATCTCAGCTTTCCAACGCCGCTGGAAGCATGTCAATTGGACTTTTCTAGCCCAAGTTATGATTTTTTGAAGGTGAAGAGGTCAGTCTGGCGAACTGCAGGGACTTGTTTTACGCTGAAATTGTGAAGCTAAACGAATAGCAATTTGTCCCCTCAAATCAGTGTCAACTATAAAGTGTTATATATGGTTGGAAAGCTCTAGAAGTCTACTTTCTAATGACACTGAGATCACTTCATTTGGAGCTTTGTAGCTCGAGTTATTCTTGTTGGAGTGTGAAGAGGTCAGGGTTGCAAATCCTCTTTGCTTCTCTTTGAGTTTGTTTCCAACTTTTTGCCACCTTGGGAGTGTGCTTCCTCTATTAGTGCTTTTATTGCTTCATTTTCCATAATTTCCTACAAAATTTATTAACTCAAGCAATCAAAGCAATATTCAATTTAATCACCAAAACACTCCCATAATTAAGCATTATGAATTGATTTTTATATGAAAAAGCATAGAAAAACATAACATGATGCGTAGTCATCAGCCCCCGAGCCAACGCTGTAACGCGACCTGCCTCCGTTGCAACGCCGCCCAGCCAACGCTGCAACGCGCCCGGCATCTGTTGCACCGCCCCCCAGCCAACGCTGTAACGCGACCTGCCTCCGTTGCAATGCCCCCAGCCAACGTTGCAACGCCTCCTGCCTCGCAGGGTGCCTGCTCACCCTTTCCCGGGCGCGTCTTTCTACGTGGACCACGTGCTGAGTCTAGGCGTGGCCCGACCTCGGCGGGTGCCAGCTCTCCCTCGGGCCACGTCCTTCCCCGGTTGACCGCGTACCGGGTCTTGCTGCCTACGGGGGGACCAGGCATCGAGCGTAGTGCTGGCATTGCACCCAGCAATCCTTCGGCCAGGTCGAGTCTGAGCAACTGGGGATGCCTCCCTATAATAGGCTGCCGAGCCGTTATAGAAGTTAAGCCGGTTGAGGTCGGTTTTGCCGTTTGGGGATCCGTTTGCGTTCTATATGGCCCATTCTTCCCCCGGGGGCCGTAGGGGGCGGGGGAGGGCGACTCGCCCCAAAGACGAAGGGTCATTTTCGACCGGGATATTTTTTCGCGCAGCCTTTAAAAAGTATTTTTGACGCCCCGACAGAACTTCAGGCAAAACTCATGAGCCAACGGTGATGTGTGGAAATTTGGGTCCTCCGTTGCAATCGCTGGGGCCGACGGGCCTGAACAGGCCACGTGCCTGTTCTGTCCGGCATGCTCAGCGAAACTCCTGTAGGATTTCGACGCAGTTTTTCCCAAGCACCTTTCGAATAAACGAGATCATTGCGTCGACGAAATTCGACCAAGGCACACATGCTGGCCGTCCACACCTGGGCAGGTGCCCGTGCAGGCCGGGTCTATGCCTAGCCCGGGCACCCCCGCGGTCGTTGCCCGGTCTCTGTTTCACGGGCCTTGGCCTGCGTCGAAAAACCCCGGCTTCTCCTGGGGAATAGTTATGGCCTCGATCCGAGAACTTTTTAACTCGTGAAATTTTTCAAGGGGAGGGACGAATCGAAGCGACAGGGGCTGAATCTCAGTGGATCGTGGCAGCAAGGCCACTCTGCCACTTACAATACCCCGTCGCGTATTTAAGTCGTCTACAAAGGATTCTACCCGCCGCTCGTTCGGAAAAGCGCTTCAAGGCATCCCCACAGGGCTCGTCCGCCCTGGGGGCGTCGCCAACGGCACGTGCCTCTGGGGGGCCAGGCCCCCTACTGCTGGTCGGCAAACGAGCGGCAGGCGTACGCGTCGCTTCTAGCCCAGATTCTGACTTAGAGGCGTTCAGTCATAATCCAACGCACGGTAGCTTCGCGCCACTGGCTTTTCAACCATGCGCGATGACCAATTGTGCGAATCAACGGTGCCTCTCGTACTAGGTTGAATTACTATTGCGACACTATCATCAGTAGGGTAAAACTAACCTGTCTCACGACGGTCTAAACCCAGCTCACGTTCCCTATTGGTGGGTGAACAATCCAACACTTGGTGAATTCTGCTTCACAATGATAGGAAGAGCCAACATCGAACGATCAAAAAGCAACGTCGCTATGAACGCTTGTGTAAATCATGCTGCTTGTATGCGAAGTTTGTATTCGTAGGTTTTGATGAATGACAAACCAACAAACGACATGAAAAGACATACCAACAAACAACTTGAATGAACAAGCATGAAGAGTTGAAAGCAAACACAACAACAACAAGAAACTCAAGTCCACAACATTGGAAGACAAGTATAGAGTCTTAGGACTTAGGTAACCTCTTGTTAAGAACCAATTGCTAAATCTCTCAACACACACTCACAAAATGTTTTGATGCACATCTTACAATTCGATGCTAGCCAAAAGGTTTAAAAACTTGTTTTCAAAGGTACAAAAGCATAGGAATTGACTCCAACAAGTTTGAGATCAATCCTAAGCATTTTGAAGTGATTTTAAGCCATTCTTTAAGGTTTGCATCGATGCACACTCATCTTGCATCGATGCAAAGCATGCAACGACTTGTTGCATCGATGCAAAGATGTTTGCATCGATGCAACCTAGCTGAAAATTCAAATTTCAGCATCAAAGACACATTTGCATCGATGCAAAGTGTTATGCATCGATGCAAATAATTCAAAAACATAAAAAAACGGCTAGTTTTGATATAAATGCTCCATCCCATTAATTCCCCAACGTTTCTAAGGTTTGGGGAATCTATAAATGGATGGATTAAAGCCTTATTTCATAAGTTTTGATTTTAGAAAACTATCTTGTTCATATTCTTTCATTCTACACATTTTTAAGTGATATAATACACAATTTGAGAGAGCAATATCAATTAGTTCAATAGTGCTAAACTTGTAATCACACACTCTTCTAGAGAGCACTCACTTCATCTCAACAATTCTTTGAAAATTGTTTTTCTTGTACACCTTGTGAATTGGAGTGTGATCTCCAAGGTTGAGTCAAGAGTTATAAACACTATAGTCGGTGAGGATACCAAAGAGGTATACTAAGTACTCAAGGCAAATCTTAGAGAAGGTATCTCTAAGTGGAGTGGGTTAGTATACGAGTGGTGATCATATACCGT